>NC_092233.1:44583391-44886229 GCF_036320965.1 Panulirus ornatus
TATGTAGATTTAACCCTGGTGTTTGCTTTCATCACATAATGTTAAGACAGCATTATCCAGAGTGTGTAACAAATATAATTGATGACCCTGCTAAGATAGCATCGTAACATAGAAATTGGCATTCTTGCTAGGATTTGAGCATAACATATAATGGGCGACCTTGCTCCAGGATTTTTCTTGCCTGAACAGAGTTTCTTTCCTTGATTTGTTACTCATGCCGTTGACCAGTGACAGTGATGTTGAACGTTTCTCTCGATCTGAACCCTCTCTCAGTGATATTAGATCTTTAACAGCATATGAGTTAAGGCGTGTTGTTGATCTGTTAAGAGTGCTATATGCCTGGAATGCTCATAGAGCAGAGTTAGAGACTTTGTTAATAAATCATTTAGTTAATGAGCAGATCATAGGCACTGTGCCAGAAGTTGAAGCTAGTGTTGATGATACCGTCCCATCATCAGGTCAGACAAAGCTTTAATCCATCATCAGTGTTATAGCGATGTTAATCCTGAATACTTGAAGCTCCAACTACAGACTGCTTGACTTAACACACAAAGAGAACAAGCTAAGCTATGGGAACAGACTAAACTAGCAAAGATTAATGCACAGGTGCAACTGGAGAAGCGAGGATTGAACAGGCTAAGCTAGTGTTGGAACAGAAGAAATTATGACAAGGTGCATGACATTCAGTACCAGTATTTGATTTCACAACACAAAAGCTTTGTGCCAAGGTTCTGTGAAATGATGAAACAAAATTTTTCCGTATGTTCGAAAATGTTGTCAATCAGCTCTCTTGGCCAAAGTCGTCGTGGTCAATTTTACTACAGCCTGTCCTTGTTGGTAAGGCTCGGACTGCATATGACACATTGTCTAGTGAGGACTGCATATGACACATTGTCTAGTGACCAGTGTACTCATTATGAGGTCATGAAGGATGTTGTGCTGAAAGCTTATTAGTTATTGCCAGAAGCTTACAGATGTAAGTTCAGAGATAAGAGTCATGATCAGACCTGTGTAAAGTATTTTTGCAAAAAGGGGGATTTATGCATACAGTGGCTACACTTTGAACAAGTTTGTGAGTTTGCAGAACTTGGAGAATTAATAGTACTTGGAGAATGTAAAAATAGTGTACCCCCTGAAGTGCTTAATTATTTGATTGACTGAGAAGTGAAGTCTGTTGATAAGGCAGAGGTACAAGCGGACCAGTATGCACTGACTCGCAAACTTAGTATGGAGAGACGTTCAAAGGTTTTGATGACAATGGAAAATCCAGTAATAACGTAACCCCAACTGATTCTGCTCCCTTCCTGAAGGCTACTTGGAGTCAGAGGGTTAAGGCATGTTTTAATCGTGGTAAGGTTGGGCACCAGGGGAGGGAGTGCTGGACTCAGGTGAAGGAACCCAAAAGACTCTACCAAAGGTAGGCCGGTGAGTCTCTTCTCAACTTTAGGGCTGCCCAGTAATGTACGTGAGGCTAACCCTGCTCTTAGTAAAGTGGGGGGGCTGTGAGAGTGGTAATCAGTCTGTAGTTGAGGATCCATTTTGTGGAAACTACGTGTTCTGTCTAAGGGTTATGTTAGCAGATGTGGAGTCACAAGAAAAGTGACCATATTACAGTATTCTAGTGTGCTGCAGTCCCTAATTTTGGATGGCTTGGTGCTGTGAGGAGAGTCTGGACACCAAGTCTTGTTAGACAGGCTGTGGAGGCTCAAGGAAGCTCCACTAGTCAATGTGCACGTGGAAACAGTCCTCTCCACGTGCCATGCTCTTGTGGGGATTGTAGATAGGCTGCCTGTCTCAGGAGAGGATTTTGTGTTAGGCAATGACCTAGCAGATGGAAAGATGAATCCAGTGCCAGTGTTGCCTATGGGACTGGTGGAGTCCACAGAGGCAGTGCAGCTTGAGGAAGAGGTACCAGAGATAGTCCCCAAGTTTGAAGATGTCAGGTCCATGGCAGCTGGCACAGCAGGCTGTGTGCCTGAGGACATAGCCATTGAGGTGGAGAGACTGAGTAAGCTCTCTGAGAATGAGAACAGCAAGAGGAAGTTGTGTGATACCCTCTCTGCTGGTGTAGGCTCCATTGAGACAGAGAAACTGAGGACACTCCCTGAGAGTGAGACCAGTGAGAGGAAGCTGTGTGATACCCACTCTGCTGGTGAAGACTCCCTTGAGACAGAGGAACTGAGGGCACTCCCTGATAGTGAGACCAGTGAGAGGAAGTTGTGAGATACCCTTTGTGCTGGTGTAGAGAATGAGACCAGTGAGAGGAAGTTCTGCTGGTCTGGACTCCGTTGAGACGGAGAGACTGAGTATGTTCTCAGAAAATGAAGATGGTGAAGTGGAGCTATGTGATGCCCACTTTGCTGGTGTAGACTCTGTTGAGGCAGAGAGATTGAGGACACCCCCTGAGGACGAAACTAGTGAGGAGAAGCTGGGTGATACCTCCTGTGCTGGTTTTGAATCCAAAGAAGAGTCAGTGGGTGAGGTTGATAATTTGTCTCGGGCCCATTCAAGAAAGACCCAGGAACGGATGACAAGATGGCATGACAAACAGTCTCGACTGAGGAGCTTCGAGACAGGCAACACCTTCCCAACTGGTGCTTAAAGCATGCGTTAATCATGATTCACCCCTTTTAAGCTGAATGTTCTGGCTTGCAAGATCCACCTTTCAGTGGGAGCTGCATGTGATGTGGAGCACGATCTAGCTGCAAATCCCCTGGGGACCTGATGGAGGCATGGACAGGAGGGAGGAGAAGCTTTCACAACTGACTGAGAAGCAATGAATGGAGAAGTCTGCCCTGCTGTCGACACACCCAGAGGTTTGCCAGAGCCCACCTGGACGGGTCTCCCCGACGAACTCTGGTGTAGATGTAGGAGATGCCCAGCCTACTGAACAGGTTCCTCACATTTTAAGCCCACAGTGAGCTACCATTCTACAGGAGGAGCTGGACTACATGCTAGAGCACACTTGTAACCCTTATACCTGAGCCCGATGGAACCTCTCGATTCTGTATCAACTACCACCAATTCAGCAAGGTAACGAGGACTGTCAGTCCCCTCCTTCCACCAACAGTAAAGGTCCAAACTTTAGCCCCTAGATGTGCCCCCTGATCTAGAAGAGAACTGAAGTGTTTCCTGGGTATGGTAGGGTATTACAGGATGTTTATCAGTAATTTTTCCACAACTGCAGCCCCTCATAAATCTATTGATGTCAGGTATATTTGGAAAGAGCAGTGTGAGACATCCTCTTGTCAGTTAAGAGCCCTGCTTTTTAACTGTTCTGTTTTGCAGGCTCCAAACAGATTAACTATGCATGCCAGTACGGAAGGCGCTGTTGCTGCCCTCTTGCACGAGGATGGAGAGAGGGTTGATCGCCCTGTTAGCTTTGGTAAGAAGGTTAAGCCCAAACAGATTGCCCCATCACTGTGAAGGAACTTTTGTCTTTGTTATTTGTACTATAACACTTTCTGTGTATTTGTACCCTTCAGACATTCATCTTAGTGTGTACTGACTACCATCCCCCTTAAAACGTTAACAAGTTTCGGGATGGGAGTCAGAAGTTAAATGGGTTGGCCTTGTTCCTTCAAAATTACAATTTAGAGTTTATATTATTGTCGGCACACCAAATGTGCTAACATATGGTGTATCCCACTCTTAGGAAAATTCTTCTTCCAGGAAGTTTCTCCTTCAAGGAGGAAGGTGTTATGAACCTGTGTGTTCAGTGTGTCTGTGTTATAGAAATTTGTATGCTTAACCACATGGTGATCTGGGGGGGTCCCAAGAGATTTCTCGGCCAGTCCCACAACTACCTGGGTTCTCACACACCTTACACCAGGTGGCCAAATTAGCTGTGCATGTTGCAATCAGCAATTGGCCACTAATCATTCTTCAGGTCACACTGTCAAGTGACCTGGGGTCAGCCATGAGGTCATGCCTAGGAGAGGTTGCCCACCCATCCTGGTTGCGTGGTCAGAGATGCAGGGTTGGGCCTTTAGACAGTATGAGGGCCGGACCTTAGGCCTCCAGCCAATCACATCAGAATGAAGGCGTGACAATCAGTCTTTTGACTAATTGAGAGTAATTGAGGTCGTTCTTCCCCTATCATAGTTGCCACGACAGGTCAAGGTGGGGCTGGCCGCTCCTGGCTGGCTACCCCCTCCAGATAAAAGCCCCTGATGACAGCCTGGCTGCTGATTCTTTCAGCTATCCTGTGCCCAGCAGGAACTGTAGGTATTCCTTGTCTAAACCCTTAGCCACTGCAGCCTACCGCTGCCCTAGATTGTAAGATGTTAGACTATATTGTATCAAGTCTAAATGTAACAATGTATTATAACTTGTCACAGAATTGCCCAGCGAATAAGTGTACCTTGTATCATGTTTCTATAGTTAAACTGTAATAAAGGAAAGAGATTTCCTGGTTTGAAATTTTACCTGGAATGTGGAATGTTGAATGTTAAGTGTTAAAAGAATTTGTACCTGATTAATGTACTTTTGTTATCTTGTACTCTTTATTTCTTGTATTATATGAAGATTTAACCCTGGTGTTTGCTTTCATCCCATAACGTTAAGATGGAGTTATCCAGTGTGCATAACAAATATAAGTGATAACCCTGCAAGGATAGCATCATAACATAGAAATTGGCATTCTTGCCAGGAGTTCATAACAATATATACACATACATATACATATACATGTGAGAAACTGCAGAAGCTGGTGACTGAGTTTGGTAAAGTGTGTGAAAGAAGAAAGTTAAGAGTAAATGTGAATAAGAGCAAGGTTATTAGGTACAGAAGGGTTGAGGGTCAAGTCAATTGGGAGGTAAGTTTGAATGGAGAAAAACTGGAGGAAGTAAAGTGTTTTAGATATCTGGGAGTGGATCTGGCAGCGAATGGAACTATGGAAGCGGAAGTGGATCATAGGGTGGGGAGGGGGCGAAAATCCTGGGAGCCTCGAAGAATGTGTGGAAGTCGAGAACATTATCTCGGAAAGCAAAAGTGGGTATGTTTGAAAGAATAGTGGTTCCAACAATGTTGTATGGTTGCGAGGCGTGGGCTATGGATAGAGTTGTGCGCAGGAGGATGGATGTACTGGAAATGAGATGTTTGAGGACAATGTGTGGTGTGAGGTGGTTTGATCGAGTAAGTAACATAAGGGTAAGAGAGATGTGTGGAAATAAAAAGAGCGTGGTTGAGAGAGCAGAAGAGGGTGTTTTGAAATGGTTTTGGGCACATGGAGAGAATGAGTGAGGAAAGATTGACCAAGAGGATATATGTGTCGGAGGTGGAGGGAACGAGGAGAAGTGGGAGACCAAATTGGAGGTGGAAAGATGGAGTGAAAAAGATTTTGTGTGATCAGGGCCTGAACATGCAGGAGGGTGAAAGGAGGGCAAGGAATAGAGTGAATTGGATCGATGTGGTATACCGGGGTTGACGTGCTGTCAGTGGATTGAATCAGGGCATGTGAAGCGTCTGGGGTAAACCATGGAAAGCTGTGTAGGTATGTATATTTGCGTGTGTGGACGTATGTATATACATGTGTATGGGGGTGGGTTGGGCCATTTCTTTCGTCTGTTTCCTTGCGCTACCTCGCAAACGCGGGAGACAGCGACAAAGCAAAAAAAAAAAAAAAAATATATACATAGACACATACACACATGTACACATATTCATACTTGCTCACCATCATCAATTCCCAATGCCAACCAGTCCCACAATAAACAGCACAAAATGCATAAAAGAAAAAAGATAAAATGCACAGTCTCTTCTTTCCCACATCTGATCACCAGCCCCTGTGTCAGCGAGATAGCGCCAGGACACGGATGAAGAAAGGCCACATTTGCTCACACTTACACATAGCTGTCATATTTAATGCACCAAAACCACAGCTTCCTATCCACATCCAAGCCCAGCAGACCTTTCCATGGCTTATCCCTGACATTGCACATGCCCTGGTTCAGTCTACCGACAGAACATTGACCCCAGTACACCACCTCATTCCAATTCACTCTATTCTAAGCTTGCCTTTCACTCTTCTGCATGTTCAAGCCCTGACTGCTCAAAATCTTTATCACTCCATCTTTCTATCACCAATTGGGTATCCCCAGTCTCTTTGTTTGCTCTGCTACTGACACATAAATCATCTTTGTCAACCTTTCCTCACCCATTCTCTCCATAGGTCAAAAGCAATTTCAATACACCACCTTCTGCTCTCTCAACCACACTTTTTACTACCCCACATCTCTCTTATCTTGTTATTTTAAGCTTGCCTTTCACTCTTCTGCATGTTCAGGCCCTGACTGCTCAAAATCTTTATCGCTCCATCCTTCTATCACCAATTGGGTATCCCCAGTCTCCTTGTTCCCTCTGCTACTGACACATAAATCCTCTTTGTCAACCTTTCCTCACCCATTCTCTCCATAGGTCAAAAGCAATTTCAATACACCACCTTCTGCTCTCTCAACCACACTTTTTACTACCCAACATCTCTCTTATCTTGTTATTGCTTACTTAATCAAATCACCTCATATTACATATTGTCCTCAAACATTTCATTTCCAACACATCACCCTCCTCCAAACAACCCTATCTACAGCCCATGTCTTGCAACCACATAATATTGTTCTGAGTATTATTCCTTCTATCATATCTATTTCTGTCCTACCAAATTAAGTTCTCTCTTCCGACACATTCTTCAGCCCTCCTAGAACCTTCATCCCCTCTCTCATCCTATGACTCACTTCTGCTTACATGGTTCCATTCACTGCCGTGTCCTCTTCTAGATGTCTAAAACACTTCACTTTCTCCAATTCTTCTACAAACTCACATCCCAACTAACTTGTCTCTCAACCCTGCTAAGTCGAACAGCTTTGCTTTTATTCACATTCACTCTCATTTCTCTCCTTTCACACACTCTTCCAAACTCAGTCACCAACTTATGCAGTTTCCCTCTCAAATCAGCCATCACTTCTCTATCATCAGCAAACAATGTCCCTCATCACCCTATCCATAAACAAATCAAACAATAATGGTGACATTATGCACCCCTAATGCAGACCAACCTTCCCTTAGAATCAAACACTCTCCTCTCTTCCTATTCGTTCACATGCATTACACCCTTGATAACAACTTCTCACTTCTTCTAGCAGCTTATCTCCCACACCATACACCCTTAATACCTTCCACAAAGCATCTCTATCAACCCTATCATATGCCTTCTCAGGATCCATAAATGCCACATGCAAATCCATGTGTTTTTCTAAGTACTTCTAACATGTATTCTTTAAAGCAAACACCTGATTTACACATCCTCTACCACTTCTGAAATCACAATGCTCCTCCCCAATCTGATGCTCTGTACATGCCTTCACCCTTTCAATCAATACCCTCCCATAAAACTTACCAGGTATACTCCACAAACTTATGCCTCTAGTTTGAACATTCATCTTCATCTCCCTTGCCTTTAAACACTAGCACTATACATGCATTCCGCCAATCCTCTGGCATCTCACCTCGATCCACACATGTACACACTCAAACAGTAGCACAACACCTGAAGGTTGTCGAGGGCTAAGAAAAGACTGAAACTCTGGTAGACAACTCTTGTTCAAGAAGCTGGGGTTACATGTTACAGGTTCAAAAGCCAAGGTGACAACTGCCCAACAAAGCCCACACCAGCACCACTCTCACCTCCAACGCACCCCAACCCCTAGTCTGCTCAACAGTCTGGCAGTGGCCAATCCCAAGCCGTGATTCAGTGGCATAACCAATGACATCGGTTGCACAATATCATGAGCCACTGATTCACAGTGTTACCTGACATTGCACATACCCAACACATTTACAGTTTTGCAACACTCCTCCCTGATCTTAAAGTAGATCACTGTACTGAAAACAATCCACTAGAAGGCATTCTCTTAAACTCTGGTGCAACAGTGGTCTTCCTGGACTCTCCTCCTCAATCTCGCTTGAACCTTTGGCTCCTCCAATGGTTGAGTCATTTCTAGTGGCAGGTACATAAGCCACTGGACTGTCATCTTTTGCATAGTTCCCAGTAGCCTCATCCCCAGCTGACTCCTCTACAACCGATGGTTGAGATGTGACTAGCCACAGATCGTGCACATGGCATGGTATGCCATCGAGCTAAACATTCTGTGCAGAGACGAGTCTGGTCACTGATCCAATGGAGCTCTGAACGTTGCACATTCTGCTGGGATGGCAGATCCACACTCTGTCGCTGACCTTGAAGTGATGTTGCATGTTCTCTGACCGATAATGCTCGCTTACATCATCCACACCAAGCAGCCTGACCTTGTACCTGAAGATTCGATCTGCAGGAGCGGAGGAAGGGTCGTCACTTCATGGCATTACACTGTGGCAATAGATGGCCTCTGCAGTAGACCAGCATTTCCATGCCACTACTGTCCTCACTGACCAGTGACATCTTCCCAATATCCTGCTGCCGGAGGGATATATGACACTTATCTCCCAGCGGCTGATGAACCCATAGAACGCCAAACTGCGAAAACAGGTGACATTGGTTACTAACTCTTGGTGTACCATGCTCCTAAAACACCAACTCCAGCTGGTCAATGACACCAGTCATATCTTGACGTCTGCCTCTCCTCCAAATGGCATATCATGATGGGCATCAGCCTGTCAGTTTCAGATAGTACTGGTCCTCAACATGGGAGATGTCCATGCTGACTCAATTCCAGCAATCTAAAACTCCTAATGTCCCTCGTTCCCACCTTATGGGCTCTGGGTCAATAGATTGGCATGCTTTGAACTCTTGCACAACATTGTGCACTTGCCATTGCTTAATCAATGTGAAGAGTCTCCAATAGAAATACAGCATGCACTTAATGCCAGGATCCCCACTGGTTTCGTGAATATCAGCAACCTCACACTCAGACACAGCAGACAGCCCTGCAGACTGACTGGATGCCTGTAAAAGACAACCACTTGTGCGGCACTATGGTCAGCGCATTAGTCTTGTTTTCAGCAGAAGTGACGAATTTGACTTCGAGCTGCAAACTGCACTCACTTATAACTGCTATTATTGTCTCCAGGCATCGGCAGATAAGCATCTCCCTAGTAGCTTTCATTTTCAGAAACGACCTCCCTGAACGTATCCATCAACCAGTAATATATGGTCTTCGAATCAGTCATCAACAACAGCCTTTTCATCTTCCATGCAAACACAAGGTTTACTCCCAGAAGTATGGCATCCAATTTGGTGAGATAAATATATAAGCATTCGTTCTGCTGTAACCAGCAGATATCCACAACAATGTTGCCATTCACCTCTAGCATGGCCCCTATTGCAAGAGAACTAGTGTCCTCCCATATGATGGCCTCGTCACCATCCACATCCTAGTGACCTTGAGTTAGATCTGAACATTTGACACACTATAGAGTCTCTGCAAGCATCAAGTGCAGCTCTGAATTGGTGAGCTTGCTGTCCCAGGAGGTGGTGATCATGCTGGCACTTCATTTCAGGTAGAAGGCCGCCACATGCACCCAGCTGCAAATAGGTAAGTGGCTTGCAAGGCACCCACACAGGAAAAACACATGTCTTGTCAACTTTTCCGACTTCCTCAGACTAATATACCCAACATGAGCTCCTTCGGACACTCACTCAGCGACTTGCAGATCAGGTTGTGATAACTGGGGAGTTTCTCAACATATGTCACAAGCACCACCCTCTCATCCACCAGGATGTCATCCAAGTACGAAGAAGTTGCACTATTGATCCTCTCGTCCCAACTCAATACAGTACTCAGAACCTTCTTCATTTCCAAGGGCACAATGCTCAGTCCATAGCCCAGCCACGTCAAACAGTATCGCCATCCCTGGAATGCCACCATCTGAAACAGCCACAGCGAATGACCCATATGGACCTGAAGGTAGGCTTTATGCAAGTCACAAGAGCAATTTTCTGCCCATGAAAGAGCCACTCTCTAATCTTCTCACTGCAGACATCTATGTTGGAGGTATATGGACTAAGATGAGAGTTCAGCTCACAGAAGCTGAGCACCAGATGCACCTTCCCTTTGTTCTCTTGAACCACAGCCATCACCAGGTGGTCCACTTCAATGCTTTGTGCCGCAACTCTTCACGTGGAACTAACCAGCCATCCACAATCCATTGTGACAACCCACATCCATACTCTTACTGAGCCTCCAGTCATATCTGGTACTATGGGGTAGTGTTCAACAGACATGGCAGCTCCATACCATCACACCACTTCTACAAAACTGCCCACTTTCTCACTGCTGCATTGCAAAATCCTTTTCATCAATAACAGGACCTGTTGCCACAGTCACTAATGCTGAAGATGGAGGCTTGTCAACACCAAACTACACATCATTCAGTGTGTGCACCATCACACCATGGAAAATGCTAATGCCATTCATGCCAAGGATGAAGTTAGGTTCAGAGGCCTAGTAACCACCACCAGCAACTCCACTGGTGGCACAAATCCCAGCAGCAGCTGGATGTGCACCAAACCCATTCCCTTGTACTGCCCCATCATCTACTTCATTTAATGGGAGCATGTGGAGACATGCGGTTGGTGTCCACCAGGGAACTGCAGCGTACCCCATCCACGATCAACCAAACCATCGACAAAGCACCTGTTACTGATCCCACCCCTCCTATGCCATTTCCTGGTTCCCAAGCATGATGAAGCAATATGCCCTTAGCGGTCACAGCAAAAGCAGCGTATGTTGCTGCATCCACCTCGGCAACCACCACATCAAGCTAAACAGTCATGGTCATAGTGGTTGAGCTGACCAAAGTCATTGCCGGTTACAACAGCTGCCTTGACCTGGTCACCAGTACGGGCAGAGCAACATAGTGCAACACCCGCCACAGTAGCATCACCATTCTCCTCAACCAACATGGCACAAGCATGGCTCAGGCTCTGGACAATGTCCATGGATTCCATGCATGAACCAGCCTGTAGGATGCAGCATGCAGCATCTGGTAGGCCAACCACAAAAGCACAGGCCAGGCCAGTGTCAGGCATGCCCCCAAACAGTGCTGCCAGATGACACAAGTCAGTCAGGTACATGTCCACCGATTCACCATCACCCAGCTTATGAGTGGTAAACTGCTTGCAAGTGTAAACTGATCTGACACAAAATTGGAAACAGGAGCTTCCTTGATTCTTTCAAATATCAGCTTCTTGGCACTGCTCAGCTGCTGGAAGACAGCAAATGCACCACCAGCAAGACACAGCAGTATGATGTTCTGTAAGCCCAACAAACCTCGCAGCTGGCACACCAGCTTGAACTTATCCAGCCACTCAATCACATTATCTGACGATCTGTCAAACTCTGGGATCAGCCAGACATCTATTACTTGATCACTCACTTGAGTCACCAGGACACTGGCCTTCCCAATGTCTTCCCTAATGGTAGACATGCCTAGATAGCTTGTAGATAGTCAATCAGCAGTACAACACCCGAAGACTGTTGAGGTTTAAGAAAAGACTGGAACTCTGGCAAACAACACTTATTCAAGAAGCTCAGGTTACATGTCACAGGTTCAAAGACTGGGTGACATCTGTCAATGCAGCCCACACCAACACCACCCTAACACATCTCCTGGTCTGCTCAGTAGTCTAGCAGCAGCCAATCCCAAGCCATGATTCAGTGGGGTGAACGATGACGTTGGTTGCACGTCATCATCAGCCACTGAATCACCACGTCACTGACATTGTGCGTACCCAACTCAGTTACAGATATACAACAATGCATACAGTGAATATCCTAACCAACCAATCAATAACACATTCACCCCAATTCTTAATAAAGTCAACTGCAATACCATCCACTCCAGCTGCCTTGCTGCATTTCATCTTATGCAATGCTTTCACATCCTCTTCTCTCTTCACCAATCAACTCTCCATGACTCTCTAACTTGGCATACCACCCTACTAAAACACCCTATATCTGCCACTCTGTCATCAAACACATTCAACATTCCTTCAAAATACTCACTCCATCTCCTTAACTTCATCTCTACCTGTTATCACTTCCCCCTTGCCCCCTTCACTAATGTGTTCCTATTCGTTCTCTTACCTTTCACACATTATTTATCTCCCCAAATATTTTTTCATTCTCCCTAAAGTTTAATGATACTCCCTCACCCAAACTCTCACCTGCCCTCTTTTCAATTCCTGCACCTTCCTCTTCACCTCATGCTGCTTTCTCTTATGCACCTCCCAATTATTTGCACTCCTTCCCCATCATACCACCCAAACACCTATCTTATCTATTTCACTACCAACTTTACTTCTTCATCCCACCACTTACTACCCTTTCTAATCTGCCCACCTACCAACTTTTGCATGCCACATGTATCCCTTGCACAATACACATGCCATCAAAGCTTCCCTAAATACCTTCCAAATACCTCCATTCCTCATTATTCCTTTCGTCTTAATTACTTTCACCTATTGCCATTTTACACCGAATCTCTCCTGGTATTCTTCACACAGTCTCCTTTCCAAGCTCACTTACTCTCACCACTCTCCTCCCAACAATGTCTCCTCTTTTCTAAAAACTTCTACAAATCGTAACCCTTGCCTTCTCAAGATAATGATCAGACATCCCACCAGCTGCCTCTCTAAGCACATTTAAGACCAAAAGTCTCTCTTTTACAAGCACATCTATTAATATGCAATCTAACAATGCCCAATGACCATCACTCCTACTTACATACATATAGTTGTGTTTATCCCTCTTTTTAAACCTAGTATTCCCAATCACTAGTCTTTTTTCAGCACACAACTCCACAAGCTCTTCCCCATTTCCATTAATAACAGTCAATACCCCATGCACCCCAATAATACCCTCAACTACCACAATACTTACCTCAGCATTTAAATCACCCATCACTAATACCCAGTCTCATACATCAAAACTGCCAACACACTCACCCAGCTGCTCCCAAAACACTTGCCACTCATGATTTTTCTTTTCATCACCAGGTGCACAAGCACCAATAATCACCCATCTTTCACCATCCACTTTCACTAACAAAAGAGACCTATGCAACTTAAAATCATGTGGAGTTAGGAAAATACTATGAGTACCTCTTCCATAAATCACTTCTTACTGTACCTATGATCACATTACTACACATCTACTTCATGTAAACTAAAGAATATTGTGCATATTGCCTATGTATAGTAAATGACTAATATGAAAACTAACCAACCTCACTACTGTATTACTGGTTTTCCTAAATACCTTTAATAATGCACATACTATGGTGCATTATTCTATATGTCAATCTCTCTAGAGCAAAAATTAGCTTAAAGATGAGCTTGAATACTATTATCAACTTACAATCACTATGCCAAGTCTAATTCTAGGTATCATAATTCTAAAGAATGAATTTCCATTTTACTATTATGAATACTGAGATATATTGAGCAACATACTAAAGATGTTGTTGTTCGCTGATGATACAGCACTGGTGGCTGATTCATGTGAGAAACTGCAGAAGCTGGTGACTGAGTTTGGTAAAGTGTGTGAAAGAAGAAAGCTGACAGTAAATGTGAATAAGAGCAAGGTTATTAAGTACAGTTGGGTTGAGGGTCAAGTCAATTGGGAGTTAAGTTTGAATGGAGAAAAACTGGAGGAAGTGAAGTGCTTTAGATATCTGGGAGTGGATTTGGCAGCGGATGGAACCATGGAAGCGGAAGTGAATCATATGGTGGGGGATGAGGCAAAAATTCTGGGAGCACTGAAGAATGTGTGGAAGTTGAGAACATTATCTCGGAAAGCAAAAATGGGTATGTTTGAAGGAATAGTCGTTCCAAAAATGTTATATGGTTGCGAGGCGTGGGCTATGGATAGAGTTGTGCGCAGGAAGGTGGATGTGCTGGAAATGAGATGCTTGAGGACAATACGTGGTGTGAGGTGGTTTGATCGAATAAGTAATAATAGGGTCAGAGAGATGTGTGGTAATAAAAAGATTGTGGTTGAGAGAGCAGAGAAGGGTGTTTTGAAATTGTTTGGGCACATGGAGAGACTGAGTGAGGAAAGATTGACAAAGTGCATATATGTGTTGGAGATGGAGGGAACGAGGAGAAGTGGAAGACCAAATCGGAGGAGGAAAGATGGAGTGAAAAAGATTTTGAGTGATCGGGGCCTGAACATGCAGGAGGGTGAAAGGAGTGCAAGGAACAGAGTGAATTGGAACAATGTGGTATACCGGGGTCGACATGCTGTCAATGGATTGAACCAGGGCATGTGAAGCATCTGGGGTAAACCATGGAAAGTTCTGTGGGGCCTGGATGTGGAAAGGGAGCTGTGGTTTCGGTGCATTATTACATGACAGATAGAGACTGAGTGTGAATGAATGTGGCCTTTGTTGTCTTTTCCTAACGCTACCTCACACACGAGGGGGGAGGGGGTTGTTATTTCATGTGTGGCGAGGTGGCGATGGGAATGAATAAATGCAGACAGTATGAATTATGTACATGTGTATATATGTATTTGTCTGTGTGTGTGTATAAATATGTATACGTTGAGATGTATAGGTATGTATACTTGCGTGTGTGGACGTGTATGTATATACATGTGTATGTGGGTGGGTTGGGCCATTCTTTCGTCTGTTTCCTTGCGCTATCTCGCTAACGCGGGAGACAGTGACAAAGCAAAATAAATAAAATATACTAAAGACAAATTAAAGTGCAGGACTATACTCATGTTATTTTCCTTTAAAAATCATTTAAGAATAACATGAACTCAATAGCTAGCACACAGTAATAATCTGAGTACACACTGAGACTTTTAGTTGGAAAAACAACTTGATAAACTGATGTCATCCTAACCTCATTCTTCTAAGAAGTAAATAAATACAAAAAAATTACTTACTTAACATGGAAATCTTCACAAAAAGGTTCCTTAAATACTGACATGCAAGTCATATTCATATGAATATACAAAACCATCTCAAATGCAACCACTTACTTAAAGCCGTATGGATCTTCTACAATTGACGTGTCGTCATCATCCTCTTCTGGTGGTACATATACTACTTCTAACCTCAGTGTTCCCTCCTGTGATGACAAAAGTTGCACAGCCTCTGCATGATTTACCTGAAAAGTTAAACAGTCTTCAACATGGTAGAGACTTGAAAAAAAAACAAAAATGAAGTGAATTTTGATGTACAGTGAACATAAAGATTTATTCAAGCTTCGATAATGCATTATTAAGCTAATCACAAACTGATTAAGGGTAATGTATACCTCGCCAAATGTTCTATTCAGGCCTTACCACTCATGTCAATTAGAAGCTTCCACCACAGGCCTGCCATACATATACAGATCTCAAACCCCATCATTCAAAAAGACGAGACTCTTCGACAATTGTGCTTTATATGAAGTTCAAAAATCATTCAGACAAAAGCAAAGATGACTGTAGGTATGTAGTTTTTTACTTCACACACAATATCATACAAAATGTCTCTTCTTTCTTGTTGATTTTCTGAATAGTATAGTGTACAGTGTGAGCTCCAAAGACCATTTGCCTCTTAATTCATCAGCAAACCTAGGGATGGGTGGCAGATATTTCTCACACCACTAAAAGCCTCCCTTCAAAATCCACTCTGTCCTTCTACAAAAGTAAAAAGCTCTGAGCAAAATAAAAAAAACATATTGCAAGTGAGAGGCAGGAGAGGTTATCTTCTAATGGTATATCATGAGACTTCAATCCCACACTCATTAAAATCAGCATTAATCAATGATCTGCCTGAAATACGGAAGATGCAATGCAACCATCCTCCTCTGTTAGTGAAAAGAAACTTTTCAATGATGACTATCAGCAAATGACTCAACTCATTTACACAGATAGTAGAAGGTTTCTTTCAGCAATGTGAATGGATCAAAGAACAGTTAATCATAGACCCTTGAGAGGATTTCTACTGAATCTGCAAAACCGTTAAAAGTTCTATCTTACAGCAAAAGAGCAAATCATCAGATATGACAAAAATAATGAGCATAAACTGATCATCTAAATTTTTCACTCTAGACTTCACTGCAGAAAACAAAGAAATTGCAGTTCATCTCCTTCAAATCATCTTTGCACAGACCATGAATAGTAGCTTCATTGGTAGACTCAATTTAAACTTGCCTTGCAAATAAACCTACTTGCACTGTGAACAAATTAGACTTAGTTCTGGCTACAAAGAAGACTTGTTTATATAGACAGGGTTGTGTGGAGGAGAGTAGATGTGATGGAAATGAAATGTTTGAGGACAATATGTGAAGTGGTTTGATCGAGTAAGTATTGAAAGGGTAAGGAGATGCTTGATAATAAAAAGAGTGTGGTTGAGAGAGCAGAAGAGGGTGTGTTGAAATGATTTTGTCACATGGAGAGAATGAGTGAGGAGAGATTGATAAAGAGGATATATGTGTCACAGGTGGGGGAATAAAGAGAAATGGGAGACCAAATTGGAGGTGGAAGGATGGAGTGAAAAAGACTTTCAGCGATCAGGGCCTAAACATAAAGGAGGGCGAAAGGTGTGCAAGGAATACAGTGAATTGGAACGATGTGGTATAACAGGGTGGACGTGATGTCAATGGATTGAACCAGGGCATGTGAAGCATCTGGGGTAAACCATGGAAAGGTCTGTGGGGCCTGAGTGTGGAAAGGGAGCTATGGTTTCAGTGCATTACACATGACAGCTAGAGACTGAGTGTGAATGAATGTGGCCTTTTTTGTCTGTTCCTGGCGCTGCCTCGCCGGAAGAGAGGGGGGTGCTATTTCGTGTGTGGCGGGGTGGCGACAAGAATGGATGGAGGCAGCAAGTATGGATATGTACATGTGTATTTATGTTTGTGTATGTATATGTATGTATACATTGAAATGTATATGCATGTATAAGTGCATGTGAGAGCGTTTATGTATATACGTGTGTATGTGGATGGGTTGGGCCATTACCTTGTTTGTTTCCTTGCGCTACCTCACTAATGCGGGATATGGCAGTTAAGTGTAATAGATAAATAAAAATAATAATAATAATATTTTCCTGTCTCACCTCTGCTCTTTTAATGTCCTCTTTTACATATTCAAACTTGACCATTACACAATTGCTTCTAACTAGTATATCACTCATGATTTTCTCAATATCCATGCCAGTATGAGTGAAGATAATATCTAAGTGAATGAGAAACTTTAAAATGGGACCATTTGAATTTAAGTCTGAGCTTGAGGAAGATGTGAAGGATTCATTTTTATCCAAAATTCTTCAATCTAAGTTTTAGTAGAAAAAAAGTGACTGGGTTAAAGGAAGTAGTTGTCTGATGATTCTTCTGTGATGATAGTATTAATGTTTGGTCAGTGATGTGTTCGATGGGGATGGGATGAAATTTGTGGGTATCAACTGCTCAAGCATGAGGCAGGCGTGAGCTGTCTATTTCTAGATGGAAGATGGTGGATGGCTATGAAGTAGCTTGGGTGGGAGAGGTTAAAGTTAATGCAAGAAGGAACTGAGTGTTGAACATATGTGGATGCTAAGTATCTTATGAATGTAAAAAGCCCAAGAAAACTGTTTCAGGAAAACACTTCATTGAAGTCCTTAGCAAATGACAACAGCACTTACCTCCTTCAAAGAGATGTCATTGACAGAGAGTATAGCATCTCCAACATAAAGATGTCCTGCACGACTGGCAGGAGTATCAGGATTGATGACTGAGATGAGGATTGGCACACCATGCTCACGTCCACCCTGAAAATCATATCTTTTTAATAAGAGATCTTTCATCTAAGTTTTACTTAATCATAATGAAATGAATTTCAACAATGCCTAAGTTCTTGCTTGTCCTACACATCATTGTTAAAGTAGGTGCATGTAGGGCGTTTCGTTTCAGACATTTTTTCTCTCTCAAAATTGCAGACATTCACAAAATGGTGTGTCTTACCCTTATAATTACCTCAGGACCAATCCCTATAAAACAGTCCTGCTGTTATGCAGGACCTTTCTAAAGCCTATGCAGTTCAAGGATAACATACTTCCAGTAACAGGGAAATGCAGACTCCTTTACAGTGACATGATATACGATAATCTATACATGGCAATAACCTGAAGGTAAAAAAAACAATTGTGTTAAACCTCAGAGCCTCTCAACAAAATACATTCAGAGTATACCAAGGAATATATCAAAAATAATTTAGACAAAAATACATGATAACCTGACAAGGAAACTAGATTGAATATTCAATAAACTTTCAGGATAAACTGGAAACCTGCATGAAACAACAACAGAGATATCTAAATGAATATTTAACTTAGGGTGAAATTAAACCCATATGAACCAAGGATATATAATCATGTAATGTAAGTGGCAGCTAAGGAAAATATTCTTATCCAATAGGTAAGCCTTAAAGGCTTCATGCTACGCTGTCATCATGGATAAGTCTTTTCATGTATGCTTTTAAACAGTTAGGTACTCTCTCATTCTCTCCCTAACATTTATAAAGGACATTATCATGCCATTACAAGCATCTTAACAAGGAATAAACACGTTAGGAAGTATGAAAATCTGTTTCTCTCAGGTGTAGTGTCCTGTGAGCCTTAAGAATCTCTGAGATATACATGGGTTAAACATCTCTTAACCCATCATTTTCTGGTGAGGTTAAAAACCTCACCTCATGCTGGCTCAGCCTAGATCCACTCCCTGATCAATCAGCAACCTCCACTTGGGAATGAAAGCATTCCCCCCTGGCCAGTGGCTGAGGCAGAGCAAGAATCAACAACTTGGAAAAATGCCTACAGCACACTGCCAAAGAGAAAATCAGATTTTCATTCTTAAAAACTTACATTTCTCTTCTAGGTTGAACCACCCTTCAAGCTTTGAGAGCATATCAATGTGGAGAAGGAGTATCAGATAAAATCTTTCTCAAGAAGAGTATAGTATACAACTAAAATCAGTTCCATAAGAATCATCCTTTGATACACAGATCTGTTTACCATAAGGTAATAACCCCAGTGTTATGTAACAATGATTCCCAACATCTAAAGTAGGTATCATTTACCTTTAAACAGATCTTATCACAGAGTACACAAAATACAAAAAGAATGAAACAGAAAACTATTTCACGAAAAGATAGATTGGAATTCAAAAGTAACAAAAAATACACAGAGATATATCATTACCTTTGTGTTAAATTCATTCGTTACAAAGCACCTGAATGGGGTGTAAAGGATGTTTTAATATATGTCCATTTTCACTTTTCAAATATGTTTATAACATACGAAGTCAAGTGAACTAGTCTGCATTGTTTAGGTACTAGTTTCGATCCTCCTTGGTTATTGGTGTTATATATGCTACCTTGTAAACTTTTGCAGTTTCACTTTCATCAAGATCTTACCTTAAAAATATCATCATTGGTTTCAATTTTGCTATTTTTGTCTCTTCCGAGAAACATGGATGGAATATCATCTGGTCCTGCAGCTGAAATTTCTCTAAACTGATCAATCAATCTGATTATGTATATTGTTTCTTTCATGCTTGCTCACTGTTTGCTGCATTAGCATGGTAGTTGCCAGGATCAGATAGAGAAAAGGCTTCATTCCCTTACATCCATTTCCTAGCTGTCACATGTAATGAACCAAAACCTCAACCCCCTATACACAACCAGGTTCCAAAGACGTTTCCATGGTTTCCCTCAACTGCTTCATTTATCCTCATTCTATTCACTGACAGCATATCTCCACCTGAATACCACATCACTCCAATTCACTCAATTCTATGCACATCTTCCACTCTCTTGCACATTCAGGCCCCAAGCTCTTGGCATCTTTTCCACTTCATCCTTCCATCTTCAATTTGATCTCCCCATTCTCCTGTCTCCATCCACTTCTGACACATATATCCTCATTGCCAACCCCTGCTCCCTCATTCTCTCCTTATGTCAAAAGCATTTCAGCACTCCCTATTCAGCTCTCTCAACCACACTCTCTATCACCACACTTCTCTCTTTCCCTTTTATTACTTACTCGATCAATCCACCTCACACCACAAACTGTCCTCAGACATTTCATTTCCAACAAATCTACCCTTCACACATTACCTTTAGCTCATACTTCACATCTACATAACATCACTGGGACTATTATACTCTCAAAAATACCAGTTTTTGCTCTCCCAGATTACGAACTCGCTTTCCACATATTCCTCAATGCTCCTAGAACTTTCACCTCCTCACCCACGCTCACTTCTGCTCCCATGGTTCCATTCCCTATCATGTCCATTCCCAGATATCAAAAAGATTTCTCTTCCTCCATATCTTATTCATTCTAACTCACATCCCAGTCAACCGGTCCCTTTGCTATGTTAAACATAATAACCTTCCTTTTGTTCACATTTTCTTTCATCTACCTCCTTTCACACACTACCAAAGTCAGACACAAACTTATGCAGTTCCTCACTCCACTCTACCATCAGTGTTGTGTCATCAGTGAAAAAAAAAAAAACTCAATCACAAGGCCTCTTCACCACCTACAAACTATATACTCGTCCCTCTCTCCAACACCCTTGCATTTTCCTCCCTCATCATCCATCCATAAACACATTAAACAGCCATAGTGATGCCACACACACCTACCACAGATCCATCTTCACCTACTTGTACACATGCCTCAGACTCTTCATAAAAACTTCTTACTGCTTCCAGTTTCTTTCCTCCCAAATAAACTTCCATTAGGCAACTCTATCAACCCAATCATATGCTCTCTCCAGATCCATAAATGCCACATACAAAACCTTCAGTTTCTATAACTATTTCTTACAAACATTCTTTAAAGCAAAGACCTGATCCACACATCCTCTATCACTCTCTGAAGCTACAATGTTCCTCCCCAGTCTGATGCTCTACACGTCTTCACCATATTTATCACAAATCTTTCATACAACTTAACAGGTATACTTAACAACTGCATACCTCTGTAGTTTGAACACTTACTGTTCTCCCCCATGAATTGATACAATAGCTCTATATACGCATTCCACCAATCCTCAAACACCTCAAAATGATCCATGTGTACACTCAAAATCTTAACCAGCAAATCAACAACAAAGTCACCCCTTTTTTAAGAAATTCAGCTGTAATACCATCCACTCCAGCCACAATTCATCTTAAGCAAGGCTTTCACCACCTCTTCCCTTTTCATCAAACCACTTCCCATAACTCACTTCGCATATTTCTCTAACCTAACCAACCTACATAAACAACAAAATTATCAGATACATTCAACAGTCCTTCAAAATACTCCTTCCATTTCCACCTCACTTCATTTCTACCTGTTACCACTTCCAAGTTTGCCCCTTTTGATGATGCTCCCATTTATTCTTTTCTTTCCTTCCATTATATCAAACTCCTCCTCAAACATCATCATATTCTCCCAGAGGTTTACAGATACTTACTCACCCCAACTCTCATTTCTTCTCTTTTTCAATCCCTGCACCTTTTCCAATCATTTGCACTCTTCATCTGTAAGTACTGCCCATAAACTTCTCTTTTCTCATTCACTAGTAACTTCCCTAAATATCTCTCATTCCTCACCCATTCCCTTTGCTTCATTTACTCTTACCTTTTGCCATTCTCCATTCAATCTTCATACACATCTCTTTCCCAAGTTCTCCTGCTTTTACCACCCTCTTCTCACTCATATCGGTTTTTCCTAAGTTCTTCCTTATCCTACACATCAGTGTTAAAGAAGGTGCATGTAGAACGTTTTGTTTCAGACAATTTTTTCTCTCTCAAAATTGCAGACATTCACAAAATGGTGTGTCTTCCTCTTATAATTACCTCAGGACCAATCTCTATAAAACAGTCCTGCTGTTATCTACGACCTTTCTGAAGTATATGCAACTCAAGGATAAGATACAGTAACAGAGAAATGCAGACTCCTTTACAGAGACATGATATATGATAATCTATTCATGGCAATAAATTGAAGGTGAAAAAAAATTGTGTTAAACCTCAGAGCCTCACAACAAAATACATTCAAAGTATAACAAGGAACATATCAAAAATAATTTAGACAAAAATACAAGATAACCTGACAAGGAAACTAGACTAACTATTCAATAAACTGCCAGGATAAACTGGAAACCTGCATGAAACAACGACAGAGATCTATTCTATTCTATTTTGCATTGTCGCTGTCTCCCGCGTCAGCGAGGTAGCACAAGGAAACAGACGAAAGAATGGCCCAACCCACCCACATACACATGTATATACATACTCGTCCACACACGCAAATATACATGTATACATCTCAATGTATACATATATATACACACACAGACATATACATATATACACATGTACATAATTCATACTGTCTGCCTTTATTCATTCACATCGACACCTCGCCACACATGAAATAACAACCCCCTCCCCCCTCACATGTGTGAGGTAGCGCTAGGAAAAGACAACAAAGGCCACATTCGTTCACACTCAGTCTCTAGCTGTCATGTAATAATGCACCGAAACCACAGCTCCCTTTCCACATACAGGCCCCACAGAACTTTCCATGGTATGCCCAGACACTTCACATGCCCTGGTTCAATCTACTGACAGCACGTCGACCCCAGTATACAACATGGTTCCAATTCACTCTATTCCGTGCACGCCTTTCACACTCCTACATGTTCAGGCCACGATCACTCAAAATCTTTTTCACTCCATCTTTCCACCTCCAATTTGGTCTCCCACTTCTCCTCGTTCCCTCCACCTCTGACACATATATCCTCTTGGTCAATCTTTCCTCACTCATTCTTTCCATGTGACCAAACCATTTCAAAACACCCTCTTCTGCTCTCTCAACCACGCTCTTTTTATTACCACACATCTCTCTTACCCTATTATTACTTATTCGATCAAACCACCTCACACCACATACTGTCCTCAAACATCTCATTTCCAGCACATCCACCCTCCTGCGCACAACTCTATCCATAGCCCACGCCTCGCAACCATACAACATTGTTGGAACCACTATTCCTTCAAACATACCCTTTTTTGCTTTCCGAGATAATGTTCTCGACTACCACACATTCTTCAAGGGTCCCAGAATTTTTGGCCCCTCCCCCACCCTATGATTCACTTCTTCTTCCATGGTTCCATCCGCTGCCAAATCCACTCCCAGATATCAAAACACTTCACTTCCTCCAGTTTTTCTCCATTCAAACTTACCTCCCAATTGACTTGATGCTCAACCCTACTGTACCTAATAACCTTGCTCTTATTCACATTTACTCTCAGCTTCCTTCTTTCACACTCTTTACCAAACTCAGTTACCAGCTTCTGCAGTTTCTCACATGAATCAGCCACCAGTGCTGTATCATCAGCAAACAACAGCTGAACTCACTTTCCAAGCTCTCTCATCCACAACAGACTGCATACTTGCCCCTCTTTCCAAAACTCTTGCATTCACCTCCCTAACAACCCCATCCATAAACACATTAAACAACCATGGAGACACCACACACCCCTGCCGCAAACCTACATTCACTGAGAACCAATCACTCTCCTCTCTTCCTACACGTACACATGCCTTACATCCTCGATAAAAACTTTTCACTGTTTTTACAACTTGCCTCCCACACCATATATTCTTAATACCTTCCACAGAGCATCTCTATCAACTCTATCATATGCCTTCTCCAGATCCATAAATGCTACATATACAAATCCATTTGCTTTTCTAAGTATCTCTCACATACATTCTTCAAAGCAAACACCTGATCCACACATCCTCTACCACTTCTGAAACCACACTGCTCTTCCCCAATCTGATGCTCTGTACATCCCTTAACCTTCTCAATCAATACCCTCCCATATAATTTACCAGGAATACTCAACAAACTTATACCTCTGTAATTTGAGCACTCACTCTTATCCAATTTGGCTTTGTACAATGGCACTATGCAAGCATTCCGCCAATCATCAGGCACCTCACCATGAATGATACATA
Source organism: Panulirus ornatus (assembly GCF_036320965.1). Classification (NCBI taxonomy): domain Eukaryota; kingdom Metazoa; phylum Arthropoda; class Malacostraca; order Decapoda; family Palinuridae; genus Panulirus; species Panulirus ornatus. The sequence goes on from NC_092233.1 coordinate 44,607,392, forward strand.
CATTAAATAACCTTACCAACCAGTCAACAATACAGTCACCCCCTTTTTTCATCAATTCCACTGCAATACCATCCAAACCCGCTGCCTTGCCGGCCTTCATCTTCCGCAATGCTTTTACTACCTCTGCTCTGTTTACTAAATCATTTTCCCTAACCCTCTCACTTTGCACACCATCTCGACCAAAACACCATATACCTGCCACTCTATCATCAAACATATTCAACAAATCTTCAAAATACTAACTCCATCTCCTTCTCACATCACCACTACTTATCACCTCCCCATTAGCCCCCTTCACTGAAGTTCCCATTTGTTCCCTTGTCTTATGCACTTTATCTACCTCCTTCCAAAACATCTTTTTATTCTCCCTGAAATTTAATGATACTCTCTCACCCCATCTCTCATTTGCCCTCTTTTTCACCTCTTGCACCTTTCTCTTGACCTCCTGCCTCTTTCTTTTATACATCTTCCACTCATTTGCATTTTTTCCCTGTAAAAATCGTCCAAATGCCTCTCTGTTCTCTTTCACTTATAATCTTACTTCTTCATCCCACCACTCACTACCCTTTCTAATCTACCCACCTCCCACGCTTCTCATGCCACAAGCATCTTTTGCGCAAGCCATCACTGCTTCCCTAAATACATCCCATTCCTCCCCCACTCCCCTTACCTCCTTTGTTCTCACCTTTTTCCATTCTGTACTCAGTCTCTCCTGGTACTTCCTCACACAAGTCTCCTCCCCAAGCTCACTCACTCTCACCATTCTCTTCACCCCAACATTCTCTCTTCTTTTCTGAAAACCTCTACAAATCTTCACCTTCACCTCCACATGATAATGATCAGACATCCTTCCAGTTGCACCTCTCAGCACATTAACATCCAAAAGTCTCTCTTTCGCATGCCTATCAATTTACATATAATCCAATAACGCTCTCTGGCCATCTCTCCTACTTACATATGTATACTTATGTATATCTCTCTTTTTAAACCAGGTATTCCCAATTACCAGTCCTTTTTCAGCACATAAATCTACAAGCTCTTCACCATTTCCATTTACAACACTGAACACCCCATGTATACCAATTATTCCCTCAACTGCCACATTACTCATCTTTGCATTCAAATCACCCATCACTGTAACCCGGTCTCGTGCATCAAAACCACTAACACACTCATTCAGCTGCTCCCAAAACACTTGCCTCATGATCTTTCTTCTCATGCACAGGTGCATATGCACCAATAATCACCCATCTCTCTCCATTCACTTTCAGTTTTACCCACATCAATCTAGAGTTTACTTTCTTACACTCTATCACTTACTTCCACCACTCCTATTTCAGGAGTAGTGCTACTCCTTCCCTTGCTCTTGTCCTCTCACGAACCCCTGACTTCACTCCCAAGGCATTCCCAAACCACTCTTCCCCTTTACCCTTGAGCTTCGTTTCACTCACAGCCAAAACCTCCAGGTTTCTTTCCTCAAACATACTACCTATCTCTCCTTTTTTCTCATCTTGGTTACATCCACACACATTTAGACACCCCAATCTGAGCCTTTGAGGAGGATGAGCACTCCCCGCATAACTCCTTCTTCTGTTCCCCTTTTAGAAAGTTAAAATACAAGGAGGGGAGGGTTTCTAGCCCCCGCTCCGTCCCCTTTAGTTGCCTTCTACGACACGTGAGGAATGCGTGGGAAGTATTCTTTCTCCCCTATCCCTAGAGATATCTAAATGAATATTTCACTTAGGTTGAAATTAGACCCATATCAACCAAGGAGAGATAGGTAGTATGTTTGAGGAAAGGAACCTGGATGTTTTGGCTCTGAGTGAAACGAAGCTCAAGGGTAAAGGGGAAGAGTGGTTTGGAAATGTCTGGGGAGTGAAGTCAGGGGTTAGTGAGAGGACAAGAGCAAGGGAAGGAGTAGCAATACTCCTGAAACAGGAGTTGTGGGAGTATGTGATAGAATGTAAGAAAGTAAATTCTCGATTAATATGGGTAAAATTGAAAGTTGATGGAGAGAGGTGGGTGATTATTGGTGCATATGCACCTGGGCATGAGAAGAAAGATCATGAGAGGCAAGTGTTTTGGGAGCAGCTAAATGAGTGTGTTAGCGGTTTTGATGCACGAGACCGGGTTATAGTGATGGGTGATTTGAATGCAAAGGTGAGTAATGTGGCAGTTGAGGGAATAATTGGTATGCATGGGGTGTTCAGTGTTGTAAATGGAAATGGTGAAGAGCTTGTAGATTTATGTGCTGAAAAAGGACTGATGATTGGGAATACCTGGTTTAAAAAGCGAGATATACATAAGTATACTTATGTAAGTAGGAGAGATGGCCAGAGAGCGTTATTGGATTACGTGTTAATTGACAGGCGTGCGAAAGAGAGACTTTTGGATGTCAATGTGCTGAGAGGTGCAACTGGAGGGATGTCTGATCATTATCTTGTGGAGGCTAAGGTGAAGATTAGTATGGGTTTTCAGAAAAGAAGAGTGAATGTTGGGGTGAAGAAGGTGGTGAGAGTAAGTGAGCTTGGGAAGGAGACCTGTGTGAAGAAGTATCTGGAGAGACTGTGTACAGAATGGAAAAAAGTGAGAAAAATGGAAGTAAGGGGAGTGGGGGAGGAATGGGATGTATTTAGGGAATCAGTGATGGATTGCGCAAAAGATGCTTGTGGCATGAGAAGAGTGGGAGGTGGGCTGTTTAGAAAGGGTAGTGAGTGGTGGGATGAAGAAGTAAGAGTATTAGTGAAAGAGAAGAGAGAGGCATTTGGACGATTTTTGCAGGGAAAAAATGCAATTGAGTGGGAGAAGTATAAAAGAAAGAGACAGGAGGTCAAGAGAAAGGTGCAAGAGGTGAAAAAAAGGGCAAATGAGAGTTGGGGTGAGAGACTATCAGTAAATTTTAGGGAGAATAAAAAGATGTTCTGGAAGGAGGTAAATAGGGTGCGTAAGACAAGGGAGCAAATGGGAACTTCAGTGAAGGGCGTAAATGGGGAGGTGATAACAAGTAGTGGTGATGTGAGAAGGAGATGGAATGAGTATTTTGAAGGTTTGTTGAATGTGTCTGATGACAGAGTGGCAGATGTAGGGTGTTTGGGTCGAGGTGGTGTGCAAAGTGAGAGGGTTAGGGAAAATGATTTGGTAAACAGAGAAGAGGTAGTAAAAGCTTTGCGGAAGATGAAAGCCGGCAAGGCGGCAGGTTTGGATGGTATTGCAGTGGAGTTTATGAAAAAAGGGGGTGACTGTGTTGTTGACTGGTTGGTAAGGTTATTTAATGTATGTATGACTCATGGTGAGGTGCCTGAGGATTGGCGGAATGCGTGCATAGTGCCATTGTACAAAGGCAAAGGGGATAAGAGTGAGTGCTCAAATTACAGAGGTATAAGTTTGTTGAGTATTCCTGGTAAATTATATGGGAGGGTATTGATTGAGAGGGTGAAGGCATGTACAGAGCATCAGATTGGGGAAGAGCAGTGTGGTTTCAGAAGTGGTAGAGGATGTGTGGATCAGGTGTTTGCTTTGAAGAATGTATGTGAGAAATACTTAGAAAAGCAAATGGATTTGTATGTAGCATTTATGGATCTGGAGAAGGCATATGATAGAGTTGATAGAGATGCTCTGTGGAAGGTATTAAGAATATATGGTGTGGGAGGCAAGTTGTTAGAAGCAGTGAAAAGTTTTTATCGAGGATGTAAGGCATGTGTACGTGTAGGAAGAGAGGAAAGTGATTGGTTCTCAGTGAATGTAGGTTTGCGGCAGGGGTGTGTGATGTCTCCATGGTTGTTTAATTTGTTTATGGATGGGGTTGTTAGGGAGGTAAATGCAAGAGTTATGGAAAGAGGGGCAAGTATGAAGTCTGTTGGGGATGAGAGAGCTTGGGAAGTGAATCAGTTGTTGTTCGCTGATGATACAGCGCTGGTGGCGGATTCATGTGAGAAACTGCAGAAGCTGGTGACGGAGTTTGGTAAAGTGTGTGGAAGAAGAAAGTTAAGAGTAAATGTGAATAAGAGCAAGGTTATTAGGTACAGTAGGGTTGAGGGTCAAGTCAATTGGGAGGTGAGTTTGAATGGAGAAAAACTGGAGGAAGTGAAGTGTTTTAGATATCTGGGAGTGGATCTGTCAGCGGATGGAACCATGGAAGCGGAAGTGGATCATAGGGTGGGGGAGGGGGCGAAAATTTTGGGAGCCTTGAAAAATGTGTGGAAGTCGAGAACATTATCCCGGAAAGCAAAAATGGGTATGTTTGAAGGAATAGTGGTTCCAACAATGTTGTATGGTTGCGAGGCGTGGGCTATGGATAGAGTTGTGCGCAGGAGGATGGATGTGCTGGAAATGAGATGTTTGAGGACAATGTGTGGTGTGAGGTGGTTTGATCGAGTAAGTAACGTAAGGGTAAGAGAGATGTGTGGAAATAAAAAGAGCGTGGTTGAGAGAGCAGAAGAGGGTGTTTTGAAATGGTTTGGGCACATGGAGAGAATGAGTGAGGAAAGATTGACCAAGAGGATATATGTGTCGGAGGTGGAGGGAACGAGGAGTAGAGGGAGACCAAATTGGAGGTGGAAAGATGGAGTGAAAAGGATTTTGTGTGATCGGGGCCTGAACATGCAGGAAGGTGAAAGGAGGGCAAGAAATAGAGTGAATTGGAGCGATGTGGTATACAGGGGTTGACGTGCTGTCAGTGGATTGAATCAAGGCATGTGAAGCGTCCGGGGTAAACCATGGAAAGCTGTGTAGGTATGTATATTTGCGTGTGTGGACGTGTGTATGTACATGTGTATGGGGGGGGGTTGGGCCATTTCTTTCGTCTGTTTTCTTGCGCTACCTCGCAAACGCGGGAGACAGCGACAAAGTATAAAAAAAAAAAAAAAAAAAAAAAAATCAACCAAGGATATATAATCAAGTAATGAAAGTGGCAGCTAAGAAAAATATTCTTATCCAATAGGTAAGCCTTTAAATGAGCACTTCATGCTAGCCCTGTCATCATGGCTAAATCTTTACTGGTGTACTTTTAAACGGGTAGGTACTCTCTCATTCTCTCCCTAACATTTATAAAGGACAATATCATGCCATTAAAAGCATCTCAACAAGGAATAAACATGAGTTAGGAAGTATGAAAATCTATTTCTCTCAGGTGTACTGTCCTGTAAGCCTTAAGAATCTCCGAGATACTCATGGGTTAAACATCTCTCACCCCATCATCTTCTGGTGAGGTTAAATACCTCACCTCATGCTGGCTCACTCTAGATCCACCCCTTGATCAATCAGCAACCTCCACTTGGGAATGACAGCATTCCCCCCCTGGTCAGTGGCTGAAGCAGAGCAAGAATCAACAACTTGGAAAAATGCTTACAGCACACTGCCAAAGAGAAAATCAGATTTTCATTCTTAAATACTTACATTTCTCTTCTAGCTTTGAGAGGGTATCAATGTGGAGAAGGAGTATCAGATAAAATCTTTCTCAAGAAGAGTATAGTATACAACTAAAATTAGTTCCAAAAGAATAATCCTTTGACAAACGGACCTGTTTACCAAAAGGTAACAACCCCAGTGTTATTTAACATTGATTCCCAACACCTAAAGTAGGTATCATTTACCTTTAAACAGATCTTATCACTGAGTACACAAAATACAAAAAGAATGAAACAGAAAACTATTTCATGAAAAGATAGACTGGAATTCAAAAGTAACAAAAAATACACAGACAGATATATCATTACCCTTGTGTTAACTTCATCCAGTGCTAAGCACCTGAATGGGGTGCAAATGATGTTTTAATATATGTCCATTTTCACTTTTCAAAGACATTTATAACATACAAAGTCAAGTGAACTTGACTGCATTGTTTAAGTACTAGTTTTGAACCTCCCTGGTTACTGGTGTTACATGCTACTTTGTGAACTTTTGCAGTTTCACTTTCATCCAGACTTTCCCTTAAAAATATCATCATTGGTTTCAATTTTGCTATTTTCGTCTCTTCCGAGAAACATGGATGAAATATCATCTGGTCCTACAGCTGAAATTTCCTCTAGACTGATCAATCAATCTGATCCTGTATATTCTTTCTTTCATACTTGCTCACTGTTTATTGCATTAGCAAGGTAGTTGCCAGGATCAGATAGAGAAAAGGCTTCATTCCCTTACATTCATTTCCTACCTATCATGTGTAATGCATCAAAACCACAACCCCCTAAACACAACCAAGTTCCAAAGATGTTTCCACGGTTTCCCTCGACTGCTTCATTTACCCTGATTCTATCCACTGACAGCATATCTCCCCCTTGAATACCACATCACTCCAATTCACTCTATTCTATGCACATCTTCCATCCTCTTGCACATTCAGGCCCCAAGAACTTGTAACGTTTTCCACTTCATCCTGCCACCTTCAAATTCATCTCCCCATTCTCCTGTCTCCATCCACTTCTGACACATATATCCTCTTTGCCAGCTCCTACTCCCTCATTCTCTCCTTATGTCAAAAGCATTTCAGCACTCCCTATTCAGCTCCCTCAACCACACTCTATCACCACACTTCTCTCTTTCCCTTTTATTACTTACTCGATTAATCCACCTCACATCACAAACTGTCCTCAGATATTTCACTTCCAACAAATCTACCCTTCACACATTACCTTTAGCCCATATTACCTTTAGCCCATACTTCACATCCATATAACATCACTGGGTCTACTATACTCTCAAAAATACTAATTTTTGCTTTCCCAGATTACGAACTTCCTTTCCACATATTCCTCAATGCTCCTAGAATGTTCACCTCCTTACCCATGTTCACTTCTGCTCCCATGGTTCCATTCCCTATCATGTCCATTCTCAGGTATCTAAAAGATTTCTCTTCCTCCATATCTTATTCATTCAAACTCACCCCAATCAACCTGTCCCTCTGCTATGCTAAACATAATAACCTTCCTTTTGTTCACATTTTCTTTCATCTTCCTCCTTTCACACACTACCAAAGTCAGACACAAACTTATGCAGTTTCTCACTCCACTCTACCATCAGTGCTATGTCATCAGTGAAAAAAAGACTCAATCACAAGGCCTCTTCACCTCCTAAAAACTATATACTCGCCCCTCTCTCCAACACCCTTGCATTTACCATCCTCACCATCCATCCATAAACAAATTAAATAACCATAGTGATGCCACACACACCTACCACAGACCCATCTTCACCTACTTGCACACATACCTTAGACTCTTGATAAAAACTTCTCACTGTTTCCAGTTTCTTTCCTCCCAAATAAACCTCCACTAGGCAACTCTATCAACCCAATCATATGCTTTCTCCAGATTCATAAATGCTACATACAAAACCTTCAGTTTCTACAACTATCTCTCACACACATTCTTTAAACCAAAGACCTGATCCACACATCCTCTATCACTCCCTGAAGCTACAGTGTTCCTCCCCAGTCTGATGCTCTACACATGCCTTCACCATCTTGATCACAAATCTTTCATACAACTTATCAGGTATACTTAACAACTGCATACCTCTGTAGTTTGAACACTCACTGTTCTCCCCCTTGCCTTTATAAATAGCTCTATACATGCATTCCACCAATCCTCAAACACCTCAAAATGATCCATTTGTACACTCAAAATCTTAACCAGCAAATCAACAACAAAGTCACCCCATCTTTAGAAATTCAGCTGTAGTACCATCTACTCCAGCCACATTTCATCTTAAGCAAGGCTTTCACCACCTCTTCCCTTTCCATCAAACCACTTCCCATAACTCACTTCGCATACTTCTCTAACCTAACCAATCTACATATACAACTCAATCATCAGATACATTCAACAGTCCTTCAAAATACTCATTCCATTTCCACCTCACTTCATTTCTACCTGTTACCACTTCCAAGTTTGCCCCTTTTGATGATGTTCCCATTTATTCTTTTCTTTCTTTCCATTATATCAAACTCCTCCTCAAACATCATCATATTCTCCCAGAGGTTTACAGATACTTACTCACCCCAACTTCATTTGTCCTCTTTTTCAACCCCTGCGCCTTTTCCAATCATTTGCACTCTTCATCTGTAAGTATGGCCCATAAACTTCTCTTTTCTCATTCCCAAGTAACTTCTCTATATATATCTCTCATTCCTCACCCATTCCCCTTGCTTCATTTACTCTTACCTTTTGCCATTCTCCATCCAATCATCATGCACATCTCTTTCCCAAGTTCTCCAGCTTTTACCACCCTCTTTTCACTCATATCGGTTTTTTCTAAGTTCTTCCTTGTCCTACCCTCAGTGTTAAAGTACATGCATGTAGGACGTTTTGTTTCAGACATTTTTTCTCTCTCAAAATTACAGACATTCACAAAATGGTGTGTCTTCCTCTTATAATTACCTCAGGACTAATTTCTACAAAACAGTCCTGCTGTTTTCCAGGACATTTCTAAAGTCTATGCAGCTCAAGGATAAGATACTTCCAGCAACAGGGAAATGCAGACACCTTTACAGTGACATATGATAATCTATACATGGCAATAAATTAAAGGTAAAAAAAAAGTTGTGTTAAATCTCAGAGCCTCTCAACAAAACACATTCAAAGTATACCAAGGAACGTATGAAAAATAATTTAGACAAAAATACATGATAACCTGACAAGGAAACTATATTGACTATTCAATAAACTTCCAGGATAAACTGGAAACCTGCATGAAACAACAACAGAGATATCTAAATGAATATTTGACTTAGGTTAAAATTAAACCCATATGAACCAAGGATATATAATCATGTAATGTAAGTGGCAGCTAAGAAAAATATTTTTATCCAATAGGTAAGCCTTTAAATGAGCATTTCATGCTAGCCCTGTCATCATGGCTAAATCTTTTCTTGTGTACTTTTAAACAGGTAGGTACACTCTCATTCTCTCCCTAATATATATAAAGGGCATTATCATACGTTAATAGCATCTCAACAAGGAATAAACATGAGTTAGGAAGTATGAAAATCTGTTTCTCTCAGGTGTAGTGTCCTGTAAGCCTTAAAAATCTCTGAGATACCCATGGGCTAAACATCTCTTAACCCATCATCTTCTGGTGAGGTTAAATACCTCACCTCATGCTGGCTCAGCCTAGATCCTGATTAATCAGCAGCCTCCACTTGGGAATGACAGCATTCCCCCATGGCCAGTGGCTGAGGCAGAGCAAGAACCAACAACTTGGAAAAATGCTTACAGCACACTGCCAAAGAGAAAATCAGATTTTCATTCTTAAGTACTAACATTTCTTGTCAGATAAAATCTTTCTCAAGAAGAGTATACTATACAACTAAAATCAGTTCCATAAAAATAATCCTTTGACCCACAGATCTGTTTACCAAAAGGTAACAACCCCAGTGTTATGTAACATTGATTCCCAACACCTAGAGTAGGTATCCTTTACTCTTAAAGAGATCTTATCACAGAGTACACAAAATACAAAAAGAATGAAACAGAAAACTATTTCATGAAAAGATAGATTGGAATTCAAAAGTAAAAGAAAATACACAGAGAGATATATCATTACCCTTGTGTTAACTTCATCCAGTGCTAAGCACCTGAATGGGGTGTAAATGACTGTATGTCCATTTTCACTTTTCAAAGATGTTTATAACATATGAAGTCAAGTGAACTGGTCTGCATTGTGTAGGTACTAGTTTCGATCCTCCTTGGTTAATGGTGTTACATATGCTACTTTGTGAACTTTTGCAGTTTCACTTTCATCCAGACTTTCCCTTAAAAATATCATCATTGGTTTCAATTTTGCTATTTTTGTCTCTTCTGAGAAACATGGATGGAATATCATCTGGTCCTGCAGCTGAAATTACTCTTAAGTGATCTATCAATCAGATCATTTATATTCTTTCTTTCATACTTGCTCACTGTTTATTGCATTAGCAAGGTAGTTGCCAGGATCAGATAGAGAAAAGGCTTCATTCCCTTACATTCATTTCCTACCTGTCATGTGTAATGCATCAAAACCACAACCCCCTAAACACAACCAAGTTCCAAAGATGTTTCCACGGTTTCCCTCGACTGCTTCATTTACCCTGATTCTATCCACTGACAGCATATCTCCCCCTTGAATACCACATCACTCCAATTCACTCTATTCTATGCACATCTTCCATCCTCTTGCACATTCAGGCCCCAAGAACTTGTAACGTTTTCCACTTCATCCTGCCACCTTCAAATTCATCTCCCCATTCTCCTGTCTCCATCCACTTCTGACACATATATCCTCTTTGCCAGCTCCTACTCCCTCATTCTCTCCTTATGTCAAAAGCATTTCAGCACTCCCTATTCAGCTCCCTCAACCACACTCTATCACCACACTTCTCTCTTTCCCTTTTATTACTTACTCGATTAATCCACCTCACATCACAAACTGTCCTCAGATATTTCACTTCCAACAAATCTACCCTTCACACATTACCTTTAGCCCATATTACCTTTAGCCCATACTTCACATCCATATAACATCACTGGGACTACTATACTCTCAAAAATACTAATTTTTGCTTTCCCAGATTACGAACTTCCTTTCCACATATTCCTCAATGCTCCTAGAATGTTCACCTCCTTACCCATGTTCACTTCTGCTCCCATGGTTCCATTCCCTATCATGTCCATTCTCAGGTATCTAAAAGATTTCTCTTCCTCCATATCTTATTCATTCAAACTCACCCCAATCAACCTGTCCCTCTGCTATGCTAAACATAATAACCTTCCTTTTGTTCACATTTTCTTTCATCTTCCTCCTTTCACACACTACCAAAGTCAGACACAAACTTATGCAGTTTCTCACTCCACTCTACCATCAGTGCTATGTCATCAGTGAAAAAAAGACTCAATCACAAGGCCTCTTCACCTCCTAAAAACTATATACTCACCATCCATCCATAAACAAATTAAATAACCATAGTGATGCCACACACACCTACCACAGACCCATCTTCACCTACTTGCACACATACCTTAGACTCTTGATAAAAACTTCTCACTGTTTCCAGTTTCTTTCCTCCCAAATAAACCTCCACTAGGCAACTCTATCAACCCAATCATATGCTTTCTCCAGATTCATAAATGCTACATACAAAACCTTCAGTTTCTACAACTATCTCTCACACACATTCTTTAAACCAAAGACCTGATCCACACATCCTCTATCACTCCCTGAAGCTACAGTGTTCCTTCCCAGTCTGATGCTCTACACATGCCTTCACCATCTTGATCACAAATCTTTCATACAACTTATCAGGTATACTTAACAACTGCATACCTCTGTAGTTTGAACACTCACTGTTCTCCCCCTTGCCTTTATAAATAGCTCTATACATGCATTCCACCAATCCTCAAACACCTCAAAATGATCCATTTGTACACTCAAAATCTTAACCAGCAAAGCAACAACAAAGTCACCCCATCTTTAGAAATTCAGCTGTAGTACCATCTACTCCAGCCACATTTCATCTTAAGCAAGGCTTTCACCACCTCTTCCCTTTCCATCAAACCACTTCCCATAACTCACTTCGCATACTTCTCTAACCTAACCAATCTACATATACAACTCAATCATCAGATACATTCAACAGTCCTTCAAAATACTCATTCCATTTCCACCTCACTTCATTTCTACCTGTTACCACTTCCAAGTTTGCCCCTTTTGATGATGTTCCCATTTATTCTTTTCTTTCTTTCCATTATATCAAACTCCTCCTCAAACATCATCATATTCTCCCAGAGGTTTACAGATACTTACTCACCCCAACTTCATTTGTCCTCTTTTTCAACCCCTGCGCCTTTTCCAATCATTTGCACTCTTCATCTGTAAGTATGGCCCATAAACTTCTCTTTTCTCATTCCCAAGTAACTCCTCTAAATATCTCTCATTCCTCACCCATTCCCCTTGCTTCATTTACTCTTACCTTTTGCCATTCTCCATCCAATCATCATGCACATCTCTTTCCCAAGTTCTCCTGCTTTTACCACCCTCTTTTCACTCATATCGGTTTTTCCTAAGTTCTTCCTTGTCCTACCCTCAGTGTTAAAGTACATGCATGTAGGACGTTTTGTTTCAGACATTTTTTCTCTCTCAAAATTACAGACATTCACAAAATGGTGTGTCTTCCTCTTATAATTACCTCAGGACTAATTTCTACAAAACAGTCCTGCTGTTATCCAGGACATTTCTAAAGTCTATGCAGCTCAAGGATAAGATACTTCCAGCAACAGGGAAATGCAGACACCTTTACAGTGACATATGATAATCTATACATGGCAATAAATTAAAGGTAAAAAAAAAGTTGTGTTAAATCTCAGAGCCTCTCAACAAAACACATTCAAAGTATACCAAGGAACGTATGAAAAATAATTTAGACAAAAATACATGATAACCTGACAAGGAAACTATATTGACTATTCAATAAACTTTCAGGATAAACTGGAAACCTGCATGAAACAACAACAGAGATATCTAAATGAATATTTGACTTAGGTTAAAATTAAACCCATATGAACCAAGGATATATAATCATGTAATGTAAGTGGCAGCTAAGAAAAATATTTTTATCCAATAGGTAAGCCTTTAAATGAGCATTTCATGCTAGCCCTGTCATCATGGCTAAATCTTTTCTTGTGTACTTTTAAACAGGTAGGTACACTCTCATTCTCTCCCTAATATATATAAAGGGCAATATCATACATTAATAGCATCTCAACAAGGAATAAACATGAGTTAGGAAGTATGAAAATCTGTTTCTCTCAGGTGTAGTGTCCTGTAAGCCTTAAGAATCTCTGAGATACCCATCATCTTCTGGTGAGGTTAAATACCTCACCTCATGCTGGCTCAGCCTAGATCCTGATTAATCAGCAACCTCCACTTGGGAATGACAGCATTCCCCCCTGGCCAGTGGCTGAGGCAGAGCAAGAACCAACAACTTGGAAAAATGCTTACAGCACACTGCCAAAGAGAAAATCAGATTTTCATTCTTAAGTACTAACATTTCTTGTCAGATAAAATCTTTCTCAAGAAGAGTATACTATACAACTAAAATCAGTTCCATAAAAATAATCCTTTGACCCACAGATCTGTTTACCAAAAGGTAACAACCCCAGTGTTATGTAACATTGATTCCCAACACCTAGAGTAGGTATCCTTTACTCTTAAAGAGATCTTATCACAGAGTACACAAAATACAAAAAGAATGAAACAGAAAACTATTTCATGAAAAGATAGATTGGAATTCAAAAGTAAAAGAAAATACACAGAGAGATATATCATTACCCTTGTGTTAACTTCATCCAGTGCTAAGCACCTGAATGGGGTGTAAATGACTGTATGTCCATTTTCACTTTTCAAAGATGTTTATAACATATGAAGTCAAGTGAACTGGTCTGCATTGTGTAGGTACTAGTTTCGATCCTCCTTGGTTAATGGTGTTACATATGCTACTTTGTGAACTTTTGCAGTTTCACTTTCATCCAGACTTTCCCTTAAAAATATCATCATTGGTTTCAATTTTGCTATTTTTGTCTCTTCTGAGAAACATGGATGGAATATCATCTGGTCCTGCAGCTGAAATTACTCTTAACTGATCAATCAATCAGATCATTTATATTCTTTCTTTCATACTTGCTCACTGTTTATTGCATCAGTAAGGTAGTTGCCAGGATCAGATAGAGAAAAGGCTTCATTCCCTTACATGCATGTCCTAGCTGTCACATGTAATGAACCAAAACCACAATGCCCTTAACACAACCAGGTTCCAAAGACATTTCCATGGTTTCCCTCGACTGCTTCATTTAACCTGATTCTATTCACTGACAGCACATTTCCCCCTGAATAACACATCACTCCAATTCACTCTATTCTATGCACATCTTCCATCCTCTTGCACATTCAGGCCCCAAGAACTTGGAATCTTTTCCACTTCATCCTTCCACCTTCAAATTCATCTCCCCATTCTCCTGTCACCATCCACTTCTGACACATATATATTCTCTTTACCAACCCCTACTCCCTCATTCTCTCTTTATGTCAAAAGCATTTCAGCACTCCCTATTCAGCTCTCTCAACCACACTCTGTCACCACACTTCTCTCTTTCCATTTTGTTACTTACTCGATTAATCCACCTCACATCACAAACTGTCCTCAGACATTTCATTTCCAACAAATCCACCCTTCACACATTACCTTTAGCCCATACCTCACATCCACATAACATCACTGGAATTACTATACTCTCAAAAATACCAATTTTTGCCCTCCCAGATTACGAACTTGCTTTCCACATACTCCTCAATGCTCCTAGAATGTTCACCTCCTCACCCAGTCTCACTTCTGCTCCCATGATTCCATTCCCTATCATGTCCATTCCCAAGTATCTAAAAGATTTCTCTTCCTCCATATCTTATTCATTCAAACTCATATCCCAGCCAACCAGTCCCTCTGCTATGCTAAACATAATAACCTTCCTTTTGTTCACATTTACTTTCATCTTCCTCCTTTCACACACTACCAAAGTCAGACACAAACTTATGCAGTTTCTCACTCCACTCTACCATCAGTGTTGTGTCATCAGTGAAAAAAAAAGACTCATTCACAAGGCCTCTTCACTTCCTAAAAACTATATGCTCACCCCTCTCTCCAACACCCTTGCATTTACCTCCCTCACCATCCATCCATAAACACATTAAACAACCATAGTAATGCCACACACATCTGCCACAGACCCATCTTCACCTACTTGCACACATACCTTAGACTCTTCATAAAAACTTCTCACTGTTTCCAGTTTCTTTCCTCCCAAATAAACTTCCACTAGGCAACTCTATCAACCCAATCAAATGCTTTCTCCAGATCCATAAATGCCACATACAAAACCTTCAGTTTCCACACCTATTTCTCACAAACATTCTTTAAACCAAAGACCTGATCCACACATCCTCTATTACTCCTGAAGCTACAATGTTCCTCCCCAGTCTGATGCTCTACACATGCCTTCACCATCTTGATCACAAATCTTTCATACAACTTATCAGGTATACTTAACAACTGCATACCTCTATAGTTTGAACACTCACTGTTCTCCCCCTTGCCTTTATACAATAGCTCTATATATGCATTCCACCAATCCTCAAACACCTCAAAATGATCCATATGTACACTCAAAATCTTAACCAGCAAATCAACAACAAAGTCACCCCTTTTTTAAGAAATTCAGCGGTAGTACCATCCACTCCAGCCACATTTCATCTTAAGCAAGGCTTTCGCCACCTCTTCCCTTTTTATCAAACCACTTCCCATAACTCATTTCGAATACTTCTCTAACCTAATTAACCTACATATACAACCCAGTCATCAGATACATTCAACAGTCCTTCAAATACTCATTCCACTTCCACCTCACTTCATTTCTACCTGTTATCACTTCCAAGTTTGCCCCTTTTGATGATGTTCCCATCTATTCTTTTCTTTCTTTTCATTGTATCAAACTCCTCCTCAAACATCATCAGATTCTCCCAGAGGTTTACAGATACTTACCCCAACTCTCATTTGTTCTCTTTTTCAACCCCTGCACCTTTTCCAATCATTTGCACTCTTCATCTGTAAGTACGGCCCATAAACTTCTCTTTTCTCGTTCACTAGTAACTTCCCTAAATATCTCTTATTCCTTACCCATTCCCCTTGCTTCATTTACTCTTACCTTTTGCCATTCCCCATCTAATATTCATGCACATTTCTTTCCCAAGTTCTCCTGCTTTTACCACCCTCTTCTCACTCATATCAGATTTTCCTAAGTTCTTCCTTGTCCTGCACATCAGTGTTAAAGTAGGTGCATGTAGGACATTTTGTTTCAGACATTTTTTCTCTCCCAAAATTGCAGACATTCACAAAATGGCATGTCTTCCTCTTATAATTACCTCAGGACCAATCTCTATAAAACAGTCCTGCTGGTATCCAGGACCTTTCTAAAGTCTATGCAGCTCAAGGATAAGATACTTCCAGTAACAGGGAAATGCACACTCCTTTACAGTGACATGACATATGATAATCTATTCATGGCAATAAATTGAAGGTAAAAAAAAGTTGTGTTAAATCTCAGAGCCTCTCAACAAAACACATTCAAAGTATACCAAGGAACGTATGAAAAATAATTTAGACAAAAATACATGATAACCTGACAAGGAAACTATATTGACTATTCAATAAACTTTCAGGATAAACTGGAAACCTGCATGAAACAACAACAGAGATATCTAAATGAATATTTGACTTAGGTTAAAATTAAACCCATATGAACCAAGGATATATAATCATGTAATGTAAGTGGCAGCTAAGAAAAATATTTTTATCCAATAGGTAAGCCTTTAAATGAGCATTTCATGCTAGCCCTGTCATCATGGCTAAATCTTTTCTTGTGTACTTTTAAACAGGTAGGTACACTCTCATTCTCTCCCTAATATATATAAAGGGCAATATCATACATTAATAGCATCTCAACAAGGAATAAACATGAGTTAGGAAGTATGAAAATCTGTTTCTCTCAGGTGTAGTGTCCTGTAAGCCTTAAGAATCTCTGAGATACCCATCATCTTCTGGTGAGGTTAAATACCTCACCTCATGCTGGCTCAGCCTAGATCCTGATTAATCAGCAACCTCCACTTGGGAATGACAGCATTCCCCCCTGGCCAGTGGCTGAGGCAGAGCAAGAACCAACAACTTGGAAAAATGCTTACAGCACACTGCCAAAGAGAAAATCAGATTTTCATTCTTAAGTACTAACATTTCTTGTCAGATAAAATCTTTCTCAAGAAGAGTATACTATACAACTAAAATCAGTTCCATAAAAATAATCCTTTGACCCACAGATCTGTTTACCAAAAGGTAACAACCCCAGTGTTATGTAACATTGATTCCCAACACCTAGAGTAGGTATCCTTTACTCTTAAAGAGATCTTATCACAGAGTACACAAAATACAAAAAGAATGAAACAGAAAACTATTTCATGAAAAGATAGATTGGAATTCAAAAGTAAAAGAAAATACACAGAGAGATATATCATTACCCTTGTGTTAACTTCATCCAGTGCTAAGCACCTGAATGGGGTGTAAATGACTGTATGTCCATTTTCACTTTTCAAAGATGTTTATAACATATGAAGTCAAGTGAACTGGTCTGCATTGTGTAGGTACTAGTTTCGATCCTCCTTGGTTAATGGTGTTACATATGCTACTTTGTGAACTTTTGCAGTTTCACTTTCATCCAGACTTTCCCTTAAAAATATCATCATTGGTTTCAATTTTGCTATTTTTGTCTCTTCTGAGAAACATGGATGGAATATCATCTGGTCCTGCAGCTGAAATTACTCTTAACTGATCAATCAATCAGATCATTTATATTCTTTCTTTCATACTTGCTCACTGTTTATTGCATCAGTAAGGTAGTTGCCAGGATCAGATAGAGAAAAGGCTTCATTCCCTTACATGCATGTCCTAGCTGTCACATGTAATGAACCAAAACCACAATGCCCTTAACACAACCAGGTTCCAAAGACATTTCCATGGTTTCCCTCGACTGCTTCATTTAACCTGATTCTATTCACTGACAGCACATTTCCCCCTGAATAACACATCACTCCAATTCACTCTATTCTATGCACATCTTCCATCCTCTTGCACATTCAGGCCCCAAGAACTTGGAATCTTTTCCACTTCATCCTTCCACCTTCAAATTCATCTCCCCATTCTCCTGTCACCATCCACTTCTGACACATATATATTCTCTTTACCAACCCCTACTCCCTCATTCTCTCTTTATGTCAAAAGCATTTCAGCACTCCCTATTCAGCTCTCTCAACCACACTCTGTCACCACACTTCTCTCTTTCCATTTTGTTACTTACTCGATTAATCCACCTCACATCACAAACTGTCCTCAGACATTTCATTTCCAACAAATCCACCCTTCACACATTACCTTTAGCCCATACCTCACATCCACATAACATCACTGGAATTACTATACTCTCAAAAATACCAATTTTTGCCCTCCCAGATTACGAACTTGCTTTCCACATACTCCTCAATGCTCCTAGAATGTTCACCTCCTCACCCAGTCTCACTTCTGCTCCCATGATTCCATTCCCTATCATGTCCATTCCCAAGTATCTAAAAGATTTCTCTTCCTCCATATCTTATTCATTCAAACTCATATCCCAGCCAACCAGTCCCTCTGCTATGCTAAACATAATAACCTTCCTTTTGTTCACATTTACTTTCATCTTCCTCCTTTCACACACTACCAAAGTCAGACACAAACTTATGCAGTTTCTCACTCCACTCTACCATCAGTGTTGTGTCATCAGTGAAAAAAAAAGACTCATTCACAAGGCCTCTTCACTTCCTAAAAACTATATGCTCACCCCTCTCTCCAACACCCTTGCATTTACCTCCCTCACCATCCATCCATAAACACATTAAACAACCATAGTAATGCCACACACATCTGCCACAGACCCATCTTCACCTACTTGCACACATACCTTAGACTCTTCATAAAAACTTCTCACTGTTTCCAGTTTCTTTCCTCCCAAATAAACTTCCACTAGGCAACTCTATCAACCCAATCAAATGCTTTCTCCAGATCCATAAATGCCACATACAAAACCTTCAGTTTCCACACCTATTTCTCACAAACATTCTTTAAACCAAAGACCTGATCCACACATCCTCTATTACTCCTGAAGCTACAATGTTCCTCCCCAGTCTGATGCTCTACACATGCCTTCACCATCTTGATCACAAATCTTTCATACAACTTATCAGGTATACTTAACAACTGCATACCTCTATAGTTTGAACACTCACTGTTCTCCCCCTTGCCTTTATACAATAGCTCTATATATGCATTCCACCAATCCTCAAACACCTCAAAATGATCCATATGTACACTCAAAATCTTAACCAGCAAATCAACAACAAAGTCACCCCTTTTTTAAGAAATTCAGCGGTAGTACCATCCACTCCAGCCACATTTCATCTTAAGCAAGGCTTTCGCCACCTCTTCCCTTTTTATCAAACCACTTCCCATAACTCATTTCGAATACTTCTCTAACCTAATTAACCTACATATACAACCCAGTCATCAGATACATTCAACAGTCCTTCAAAATACTCATTCCACTTCCACCTCACTTCATTTCTACCTGTTATCACTTCCAAGTTTGCCCCTTTTGATGATGTTCCCATCTATTCTTTTCTTTCTTTTCATTGTATCAAACTCCTCCTCAAACATCATCAGATTCTCCCAGAGGTTTACAGATACTTACCCCAACTCTCATTTGTTCTCTTTTTCAACCCCTGCACCTTTTCCAATCATTTGCACTCTTCATCTGTAAGTACGGCCCATAAACTTCTCTTTTCTCGTTCACTAGTAACTTCCCTAAATATCTCTTATTCCTTACCCATTCCCCTTGCTTCATTTACTCTTACCTTTTGCCATTCCCCATCTAATATTCATGCACATTTCTTTCCCAAGTTCTCCTGCTTTTACCACCCTCTTCTCACTCATATCAGATTTTCCTAAGTTCTTCCTTGTCCTGCACATCAGTGTTAAAGTAGGTGCATGTAGGACATTTTGTTTCAGACATTTTTTCTCTCCCAAAATTGCAGACATTCACAAAATGGCATGTCTTCCTCTTATAATTACCTCAGGACCAATCTCTATAAAACAGTCCTGCTGGTATCCAGGACCTTTCTAAAGTCTATGCAGCTCAAGGATAAGATACTTCCAGTAACAGGGAAATGCACACTCCTTTACAGTGACATGACATATGATAATCTATTCATGGCAATAAATTGAAGGTGAAAAAAAATTGTGTTAAACCTCAGAACCTCTCAACAAAATACATTCAGAGTATACCAAGGAACATATGAAAAATAATTTACACAAAAATACATGATAACCTGACAAGGAAACTAGACTGACTATTCAACAAAGTGCCAGGATAAACTGGAAACCTGCATGAAACAACGACACAAGAGATTATTTATTTATTTTTATTTTGCTTTGTCGCTGTCTCCCACGCCAGCGAGGTAGTGCAAGGACACAGACGAAAGAATAGCCCAACCCAACCACATACACATGTATAAACATACACGTCCACAAACGCAAATATACATACCTATACATCTCAACGTATACATATATATATACACACAGACATATACATATATACACATGTACATAATTCATACTGTCTGCCTTTATTCATTCCCATCGCCACCTCAACACACATGAAATAGCAACCCCCTCCCCCCTCATTTGTGCAAGGTAGCACTAGGAAAAGACAACAAAGGCCACAATCGTTCACACTCAGTCTCTAGCTGTCATGTAATAATGCACCGAAACCACAGCTCCCTTTCCACATACAGGCCCCACAGAACTTTCCATGGTTTACCCCAGACGCTTCACATGCCCTTGTTCAAGCCACTGACAGCACGTCAACCCCGGTATACCACATCATTCCAATTCACTCTATTCCTTGCCCGCCTTTCACCCTCCTGCATGTTCAGGCACCCGATCACTCAAAATCTTTTTCACTCCATCTTTCCACCTCCAATTTGGTCTCCCACATCTCCTCATTCCCTCCACCTCTGACAGATATATCCTCTTGGTCAATCTTTCCTCACTCATTCTTTCCATGTGACCAAACTATTTCAAAACACCCTCTTCTGCTCTCTCAACCACACTCTTTTTATTACCACACATCTCTCTTACCCTATTATTATTTACTCGATCAAACCACCTCACACCACATATTGTCCTCAAACATCTTATTTCCAGCACATCCACCCTCCTCCGCACAACTCTATCCATAGCCCATGCCTCGCAACCATATAACATTGTTGGAACCACTATTCCTTCACACATACCCATTTTTGCTTTCCGAGATAATGTTCTCGAGTTCCACACATTCTTCAACGCTCCTAGAACTTTCGCCCCCTCCCCCACCCTATGATTCACTTCTGCTTCCATGGTTCCATCCCCTGCCAAATCCACTACCAGATATCTAGAACACTTCACTTCCTCCACTTTTTCTCCATTCAAACTTACCTCCCAAATGACTTGTCCCTCAACCCTACTGTACCTAATAACCTTGCTCTTATTCACATTTACTCTCAGCTTTCTTCTTTCACACACTTTACCAAACTCAGTCACCAGCTTCTGCAGTTTCTCACACAAATCAGCCACCAGCTGATACAGCTGCTATGCTAAACATAATAACCATACTTTTGTTCACATTTTCTTTCATCTTCCTCCTTTCACGCACTACCAAAGTCAGACACAAACTTATGCAGTTTCTCACTCCTCTCTACCATCAGTGTTGTGTCATCAGTGAAAAAATCTCACTCACAAGGCCTCTTCACCTCCTACAAACTATACAATCACCCCTCTCTCCAACACCCTTGCATTTACCTCCCTCATCATCCATCCATAAACATATTATACAACCATAGTGATGCCACACACCTACCAGAGACCCATCTTCACCTACTTGCACATATGCCTTAGACTCTTCCTAAAAACTTCTCACTGCTTCCAGTTTCTTTCCTCCCAAATAAACTTCCACTAGGCAACTCTATCAACCCAATCATATGCTTTCTCCAGATCCATAAATGCCACATACAAAACCTTCAGTTTCTACAACTATTTCTCACAAACATTCTTTAAAGCAAAGACCTGATCCACACATCCTCTATCACTCTCTGAAGCTACAATGTTCCTCCCCAGTCTGATGCTCTACACATGCCTTCACCATCTTGATCACAAATCTTTCATACAACTTAACAAGCATACTTTACAACTGCATACCTCTGTAGTTTGAACACTCACTGTTCTCCCACTTGCCTTTATAAATAGCTCTATACATGCATTCCACCAATCCTCAAACACCTCAAAATGATCCATGTGTACACTCAAAATCTTAACCAACAAATCAACAACAAAGTCACCCCATTTTAAGAAATTCAGCTGTAGTACCATCCACTCCAGCCACTTTTCATCTTAAGCAAGGCTTTCACCACCTCTTCCCTATTCATCAAACCACTTCCCATAACTCACTTCGCATACTTCTCTAACTTAACCAACCTACATCATCAGATACATTCAACATTCCTTCAAAATACTCATTCCATTTCCACCTCACCTCATTTCTACCTGTTATCACTTCCAAGTTTGCCCCTTTTGATGATGTTCCCATTTATTCTTTTCTCTTTCCATTATATCAAACTCCTCCTCAAACATCATCATATTTTCCCAGAGGTTTACAGATACTTACTCACCCCAACTCTCATCTATCCTCTTTTTCAACCCCTTGACTTCTTGTCACTTTCTACTGTACATGTCCCAATCATTTGCACTCTTCATCTGCAAGTTCTGCCCATAAACTTCTCTTTTCTCATTCACTAGTAACTTCCCTAAATATCTCTCATTCCTCACCCATTCCCCTTGCTTCATTTACTCTTACCTTTTGCCATTCTCCATCCAATCTTCATGCACATCTCTTTCCCAAGTTTTCCTGCTTTTACCACCCTCTTCTCACTCATATCGTTTTTTCCTTTTTTCCAAAAACCTCTACAGATGTTCATTCTTGCCTCCACCATACAATGATCAGACATCCCACATGCTGCTCCTCTAAACATATTCACATTCAGGAATCTTTGTTTTGCATGCCTATCAATCAGTTCATAATCCAATTATGCCCTCTTACCATCATTCATACTCTCCCATGTATATCTAAGCATGTCCTTCTTTTCAAACTGGGTATTCTCAATCACAAGTCCTTTTTCAGGACACAACTCTACAAGCTGTTCACCATTCTCATTCAGCTCACTGGAAACCCTATTTCCCCCAGTTATACCCTCAAATGCCTCATTATTCACACTTGGATCTAAATCATCCATCATCAATACTCTATTTCTAGCATAAAAATTGCTGATACACTCACTCAACCATTCCCAAAACACTTGTCTCTCAAAAACTTCCTTCCCATGGCCAGGTGATATAAGCACTAATAATCACCCATCTCTTGCAGTTCACTTTCGTTCTTATGCACATCTGTCTGGACCTCACTTCCTTACACAATCTCACATATTCCCACACCTTCTGCTTCAACAGTAGTGCTGCATCTCCCTTAGCTTTTGCCCTCACACAACCACTGTCTTTATCCATAAGATATTCCCAAACCATTCTCCTCTTTCAACCTTTAGTTTTGTTTCAATCAGAGCCAAAAAATCCAGGTTCCATTTCTCAAACATACACCCAATCTCTCCTTTCTCCGCATCTTCATTACATCTGATTATATCAACTTCCAGTATTTCAATATCCTTATTGTTTTATCCATACTTGATCGCCATTTTCCCATGTTAGCATGGTAGTGCCAGAAACAGATGAAGAAAGGCCACATCCACGCCCGTCCATTCTCTAGCTGTCATTTGTAATGCAATGAAACCACAGCTACCTATCCATAACAGGCCCCACAGACTTCTGTATGGTGTAACCCAGACACTTCACAAACCCCAGTTCAGTTCACTGACAGCACAACAAACCCTGTATACTACATTCTTCCACTTCACTCTATCCCTTGCATGCCTTTCATCCTCCTGCATGTTTTGGCCCCGATCACTCAAAATCTTTTTCACTCCATCCTTCCATCTCCAATTAGGTTTCCCTGTTCTTCTTGTTCCCACCACTTCTGACACATACATCCTCTTTGTCAATTCTTACTCACTCATTCTTTCCATTTGTCCAAACCATTTCAGCACATCCTCTTCAGCTCTCTCAACCACACTCTTTTTATTACCATAACTCTCTCCTACCCTTTCATTACTTTCTTGATCAAACCATCACACACCACACTTTCCTCAAACATTTAACTCCAACTCATCTACCCTCCTCTGCACAGCCTTATCTATATCCCATGCCTCACATCCACATAATACTGTTGGAGCCACCATACCTTCAGCATACCCATTTATGCCCTCACAGATAACAGGCTCTCTTTCCAGTTTTCCACACATTCTTCAGCACTCCCAGACCCTTTGCTGCCATGTCCACTCCCAAGTAGCTAAAACACTCACTTCATCCAAGTTCTCTCCATTCAAAGTCACATCCCAACTAACCTGTCCCTCGACCATGGTTTTATTCATGGTTACTCTCAACTTCCTCCTTTCACATACTCTTCCAAACTCAGTCACTAACTTCTGCAGTTTCTCACTTGAATCTCCCACCAGTGTTGTATTATCAGCAACCAACAACTGACTCACTTCCCAGGCCCTCTTATCCCCCAAAGAATGCATACTCACCCCTACGAGACTCTCGCATTTACCTCCCTCACCATCCCATCACCAAACAAATTAAACAACCACAGGGACATCACACACCCCTGCCATAGACCAACCCTCACTTGGAACCATTCACTCTCCTCTCTTCCTAATTGTACACATGCCTTACATCCTAGATAAAAACTTTTCACTGTTTCCAACGGCTTTCCTCCCTCACTGTATATTCCTGAGACCTTCTGCAAGGCAGCTCTGGCAATCGTATCTTGTGCTTTCTCCAGATCCATAAATCCCACAAACAAACCCATCTGTTTCTCTAAGTATTTCTTACACATATTCTTTAAAGAACACACCTGATTCACACATCCTCTACCACTTCTGAAACCACACTGCTCCTCCCTAATCTAATGCTCTGTGCAGGCCGTCACTCTCTCAATCAGTACCCTCCTGTACAACTTTCCGGGTACACTTAACACACTTACACCTCTGTAGTTTGAACACTCAAGTTTATCTCCCTTGTTGCTACACAATGGCACTATACATGCATTCTACCAATCCTCCTGCACCTCACCATGATCCATACATACAGTGAAAATCCTAACTAACCAATCCACAACACAGTCATCCCATTTCTTTATAAATATAACAGCAATACCATCTACTCCAGCCACTTTTAACATGTCATCTTATGTAGGGCTTTTACCACCTCTTCTCTCTTCACCAAAGCCCTCTCCAACTCTCTCACTTTGCAAACCACCCCAACCCAAACACCCTACTTCTGCCACTCTATCATAAATATATTTATCAATCCTTCAAAATACTCATTCCATCTCCCCCTCACCTTGTCACTACCTGTTACACTTCCCCTTTTGTCCTCTTCACAGTTATTCCTGTCTGTTCTTTTGCTTTTTGAATATTATCAACCTCCTTCCAAAACATCTTACTTTCCCTGAAGCTCAATGATACTCATTCACCTTAACTCTCATTTGCCCTCCTCATTTGCCACTTTCTCTTATACTTCCCCCAATCATTTGCACTCCTTCCCTGTAAGTAAAGGCCAAAAGCCTCCCTTTTCTCTTTCACTAGCAACTTTACTTTTTCATCCCACCACTCACTAACCTTTCTAACCTACCCATCTCCCAGTGTGAGCATGCCACATGCATCCCTCGCACCAAGCCAGTACTGCATCTCTAAATACCTCCCATTCCTCATCTGCTCCCCTTGCCTCATTTACTTTCACCTTTTGCCATTCTACAGTCAATCTTGCCTGGTACTTCTTTATACAAGTCTCTTTTCCAAGCTCACATACTTTCATCTTCTCTTCTCATTAATAGTTACCTCTCTCTGTACAATCTTTACTTATTTTCATCCTCTCCTCCACTATATAGTGATAAGACATTTCACCAGCTGCCCCTCTCAGCACAATTACATCCAAAAATCTTCCTTTTTCATGCCTATCAATTAACATGGAATCCAATAATGCCCACTTACCATCTTTCCTACTGACATATCTATATTTGTTTGTGACATTCTTTTCAGTATCTATAGATGCGTACTGGCAAAAAAGTTCATTCAACCTCTTATTTTGGGTTATTTTTTTATTTCATTAAGGACTTTTCCTCTTTCCTGTGTTTTGTGTCATTTCTAGTTTACTACTATTTATTTACAATCATACTTTGTTGCTGTCTCCCGTGGTAGCGAGGTAGCGCAAGGAAACAGATGAAAGAATGGCCCAACCCACCAACATAAACATATATATACATACACGTCCACACATGCATATATACATACCTATACATTTCAACATAGA
Organism: Panulirus ornatus; assembly: GCF_036320965.1. Lineage (NCBI taxonomy): Eukaryota > Metazoa > Arthropoda > Malacostraca > Decapoda > Palinuridae > Panulirus > Panulirus ornatus. The sequence goes on from NC_092233.1 coordinate 44,633,562, forward strand.
CATATATATACACTGTTTTTTTTTGCCGCTGTCTCCCGCGTTTGCGAGGTAACGCAAAGAAACAGACAAAAGAAATGGCCCAACCCACCCCCATACACATGTATATACATATGTCCACACACGCAAATATACATACCTACACAGCTTTCCATGGCTTACCCCAGACGCTTCACAAGCCCTGATTCAATCCATTGACAACACATCAACCCCGGTATACCACATCGATCAAATTCACTCTATTCCTTGCCCGCCTTTCACCCTCCTGCATGTTCAGACCCCGATCACACAAAATCTTTTTCACTCCATCTTTCCACCTCCAATTTGGTCTCCCACTTCTCCTCGTTCCCTCCACCTCCGACACATATATCCTCTTGGTCAATCTTTCCTCACTCATTCTCTCCATGTGCCCAAACCATTTCAAAACACCCTCTTCTGCTCTCTCAACCACGCTCTTTTTATTTCCACACATCTCTCTTACCCTTACACTACTTACTCGATCAAACCATCTCACACCACACATTGTCCTCAAACATCTCATTTCCAGCACATCCATCCTCCTGCGCACAACTCTATCCATAGCCCACGCCTCGCAACCATACAACATTGTTGGAACCACTATTCCTTCAAACATACCCATTTTTGCTTTCCGAGATAATGTTCTCGACTTCCACACATTCTTAAAGGCTCCCAGATTTTTCGCCCCCTCCCCCACCCTATGAGTGAATGTTGGGGTGAAGAGGGTGGTGAGAGTAAGTGAGCTTGGGAAGGAGACTTGTGTGAGGAAGTACCAGGAGAGACTGAGTACAGAATGGAAAAAGGTGAGACAATGGAAGTAAGGGGAGTGGGGGAGGAATGGGATGTATTTAGGGAATCAGCGATGGATTGCGCAAAAGATGCTTGTGGCATGAGAAAAGTGGGAGGTGGGTTGATTAGAAAGGGTAGTGAGTGGTGAGATGAAGTAAGATTATTAGTGAAAGAGAAGAGAGAGGAATTTGGACGATTTTTGCAGGGAAAAAATGCAATTGAGTGGGAGATGTATAAAAGAAAGAGACAGGAGGTCAAGAGAAAGGTGCAAGAGGTGAAAAAGAGGGCAAATGAGAGTTGGGGTGAGAGAGTATCATTAAATTTTAGGGAGAATAAAAAGATGTTCTGGAAGGAGGTATATAAAGTGCGTAAGACAAGGGAGCAAATGGGAACTTCAGTGAAGGGCGCAAATGGGGAGGTGATAACAAGTAGTGGTGATGTGAGAAGGAGATGGAGTGAGTATTTTGAAGGTTTGTTGAATGTGTTTGATGACAGAGTGGCAGATATAGGGTGTTTTGGTCGAGGTGGTGTGCAAAGTGAGAGGGTTAGAGAAAATGATTTGGTAAACAGAGAAGAGGTAGTAAAAGCTTTGCGGAAGATGAAAGCCAGCAAGGCAGCAGGTTTGGATGGTATTGCAGTGGAATTTATCAAAAAAGAGGGTGACTGTATTATTGACTGGTTGGTAAGGTTATTTAATGTATGTATGACTCATGGTGAGGTGCCTGAGGATTGGCAGAATGCGTGCATAGTGCCATTGTACAAAGGCAAAGGGGATAAGAGTGAGTGCTCAAATTACAGAGGTATAAGTTTGATGAGTATTCCTGGTAAATTATATGGGAGGGTATTGATTGAGAGGGTGAAGGCATGTACAGAGCATCAGATTGGGGAAGAGCAGTGTGGTTTCAGAAGTGGTAGAGGATGTGTGGATCAGGTGTTTGCTCTGAAGAATGTATGTGAGAAATACTTAGAAAAGCAAATGGATTTATATGTAGCATTTATGGATCTGGAGAAGGCATATGATAGAGTTGATAGAGATGCTCTGTGGAAGGTATTAAGAATATATGGTGTGGGAGGCAAGTTGTTAGAAGCAGTGAAAAGTTTTTATCGAGGATGTAAGGCATGTGTACGTGTAGGAAGAGAGGAAAGTGATTGGTTCTCAGTGAATGTAGGTTTGCGGCAAGGGTGTGTGATGTCTCCATGGTTGTTTAATTAGTTTATGGATGGGGTTGTTAGGGAGGTGAATGCAAGAGTTTTGGAAAGAGGGGCAAGTATGAAGTCTGTTGGGGATGAGAGAGCTTGGGAAGTGAGTCACTTGTTGTTCACTGATGATACAGTGCTGGTGGCTGATTCATGTGAGAAACTGCAGAAGCTGGTGACTGAGTTTGGTAAAGTGTGTGAAAGAAGAAAGTTAAGAGTAAATGTGAATAAGAGCAAGGTTATTAGGTACAGCAGGGTTGAGGGTCAAGTCAATTGGGAGGTAAGTTTGAATGGAGAAAAACTGGAGGAAGTAAAGTGTTTTAGATATCTGGGAGTGGATCTGGCAGTGGATGGAACCATGGAGGCGGAAGTGGATATATACATACACAGGTATATACATATATATGCACATGTACATAATCCGTATTTGCTGCCTTTATTCATTCCCGTCACCACCCCACCACACATGAAATGACATCCCCCTCCCCCCTCATGTGTGCAAGGTAGTGCTAGGAAAAGACAACAAAGGCCACACTTGCTCACACTCAGTCTCTAGCTGTCATGTATAATGCACCGAAACCACAGCTCCCTTTCCATATCCAGGCCCCACACAACTTTCCATGGTTTACCCGATACTTCACATGCACTGGTTCAATCCATTGACTGCACGTCGACTCCGGTATACCACATCGTTCCAATTCACTCTATTCCTTGCACACCTTTTACCCTCCTGCATGTTCAGGCCCCAATCACTCTAAATCTTTTTCACTCCATCCTTCCACCTCCAATTTGGTCTCCCACTTCTCCTCCTTCCCTCCACCTCTGACACATATATCCTCTTTGTCAATCTTTCCTCACTCATTCTCTCCATGTGACCAAACCATTTCAATACACCCTCTTCTGCTCTCTCAGCCACACTCTTTTCATTACCACACATCTCTCTTACCCTTTCATTACTTACTCGATCAAACCACCTCACACCACATATCATCCTCAAACATCTCATTTCCAACACATCCACCCTTTTCCGCACAACCCTATCTATAGCCCATGCCTCGCAACTGAATAACATTGTTGGAACCACTATTCCTCCAAACATACCCATTTTTGCTTTCCGAGATAATGTTCTCGTCTTCCACACATTCTTCAACGCTCCCAAAACCTTCACTTCCTCCCCCACCCCGTGACTCACTTCCACTTCCATGGTTCCATCCGCTGCCAAATCCACTCCAAGATATCTAAAACACTTCACTTCCTCCAGTTTTTCTCCATTCAAACTTACCTCCCAATTAACTTGTCCCTCAACCCCACTGAACTTAATAACCTTACCCTAATTCACAATTACTCTCAGTTTTCTTCTTTCACACATTTTACCAAACTCAGTCACCAGCTTCTGCAATTTCTCACCCGAATCAGCCACCAGCGCTGTATCATTAGCAAACAACAACTGACTCACTTTCCAAGCACTCTCATCCACAACAGACTGCATACTTGCCCCTCTCTCCAAAACTCTTGCATTTACCTCCCTAACAACCCCATCCATACACAAATTAAACAACCATGGAGACATCACACACCCCTACCGCAAACATACATTCACTGGGAACCAATTACTTACCTCTCTTCCTACTCCTACACATACCTTACATTCTCGATAAAAACCTTTCACTGCTTCTAACAACTTGCCTCCCACACCATATACTCTTAATACCTTCCACAGAGCATCTCTACCAACTCTATCATATGCCTTCTCCAGATCCATAAATGCTACATATAAATCCATTTGTTTTTCTAAGTATTTCTCACATACATTCTTCAAAGCAAACAACTGATCCACACATCCTCTGCCACTTCTAAAACCACACTGCTCTTCCCCAATCTGATGCTCTGTTCATGCCTTTACCCTGTCAATTAATACCCTCCCATATAATTTCCCAGGAATATTCAACAAACTTATACCTCTGTAATTTGAACACTCACCTTTATCCCCTTTGCCTTTGTACAATGGTGTTATGCATGTATTCCGCAAATCCTCAGGCACTTCACCATTCATACATTGAATATCCTCACCAACCAATCAACAACACAGTCATCCCCTTATTTAATAAATTCCACTGCAATAGCATCCAAACTTGCCACCTTGCCGTCTTTCATCTTCTGCAAAGCTTTCACTATCTTTTCTCTGTTTACCAAACCAATCTCCCTGACCCTCTCACTTTGCACACCACCTCAACCAAAACATCCCACATCTGCCACTCTATCATCTAACACATTCAACAAACCTTCAAAATACTCACTCTGTCTTCTCACGTCACCACTACATGTTATTACCTCCCCATTAGCCCCCTTCACCAATGTTCCCATTTGTTCTCTTGTCTTACGCACTTTATTTACCTCCTTCCAGAACATCTTTTTATTCTCCCTAAAATTTAATGATACTCTCTCACCCCAACTCTCATTTGCCCTCTTTTTCACCTCTTGCACCTTTCTCTTGACCTCTTGCCTCTTTCTTTTATACATCTCCCAGTCATTTGCACTATTTCCCAGCAAAAATTGCCCAAATGCCTCTCTCTTCTCTTTCACTAATAATTCTACTTCTTCATCCCACCACTCACTACCCTTTCTAATCTGCCCATTTCCCATGCTTCTCATGCCACAAGCATCTTTTGCACAAGCCATCACTACTTCCCTAAATACATCCCATTCCTCCCCCACTCCCCTCACGTCCTTTGCTCACACCTTTTACTATGTCCAATAATTCATTTGATTGGCTTTCTTTGCTGGATGAGCTGTAATTTCTTTAGAAGGTCTGCAATTCATTTTTGCCTCTTGTGGCCTGCTCATCTTTCTTGTTCTTATCAAAACATTTTGTGCTTTTTTTCATTGTTATATGAACGTTGCATGTTTGGAGTACTAAAATATGTCATTTATGCATTCCTCCTGTTTCAGTAATAAGCAAGGTTTTCAACGTGTTGCAGACATCTCATTAATCATATCTTCCCACTTTCTCTTTTTCCTATCAAAACTGAATTTACTGAAAATACCCCAATTGTTACATGTCTTCTGACTAGGATATTTAATCTCAAACACTTGTTTCTACTTCCGTCAGGTTGTGATTAGAGTATAAGGTACCTGAGACTGTTCTCAGAGTATAGTATGTTTGAGATGGTAATGTCATATTACATGTTATTTCTAAAGATTAAGTCTAGAATGCTATTTCCTTTGGTGGGTTTTGTCATTTCTTCAATGAGAGAGGACTTTTCACATAGTCTGAATAACTCTCTATTTTGCAATTGTTCATCCGAGCTGCTTCCCGTGTCAGCATTTTCAGCTACAATGTTATTTTCTGCCTGTCTCCATTTAATGTGTGGCAGGCTGAAATCTTTTTATACAAGTACAATAGGGGGTTGGGTTCCCAAGGAGGTCAAGATTTGATTCTGTTTCTTATGTATTCATTCATTTTTATCATACTTAATTGCTGTATCCCGCATCAGCAAGGTAGCACAAGGAAGCAGATGAAGAATGGCCCAACGCACCCACACACACATGTATATACATAAATGCCCATACACACACATATACATTACAACATATACATACCTATACATATACAGACATACACATGTACGTATTCATACTTGCTGCCTTCATCCATTCCCATCACCACCCCACCACACATGATTAGTAAGTTCTTGAAACTTTGCATCTGGTGACCTACAGATAAATACAATGACCAAATATGGATTTTCAACCCATGGCAATGAGTGATTCTAGGACAATATTTGAAGGATTCAGTTCACTTGCTATACGAGTATCTATTATGTACAGTCCCACTCATCCACGTGATCCAGTCCTGTTGCACCTCTACAGCTTGTAGTTTGGGATCCACTCCTCATTACTCATGTGATCTTTAGTGTGTCTTTCGACAAAGATCGCAAGTATTGCATTTCACTCGTTTAGCAAGCCACTTACAAATGGGATTTTATTTGTTCTATGTGATTTAAGTCCCTGAATATTGGCATATATGAAGGACATTACATGGCTAGTCTCTGTGTTGTTTTGAGTGATTAACAGCATCTATTCCGCTAAGCTTGGCAGGTGGCTTTCAGTTCCCTTACAATTCTGAAGAGGGAAGTCAGTGTCATATCTAACCCAGCAGTTCCTCCCTGCTTCTGTTTGGTCATGTGTATTGTGATGGGCACAAGGGATGTCTCTCATTATTCCTGATATGTAGTGGTTCTCACAGTTCTCATCCAAGCAGTGCCTAAACTCTAGTGACTGTTTGCACAATTTTGGATGGTAGATATTGCATCCTTCCCCATAATGGCATGCACCTAGTGACTATTTGCACAATCTTGGATGGTAGATATTACATCCTTCCCCATACTGGCATTCACCTTTCTTAAATCAGTCCAAAGATTTTTCTAAGATGTTTAATTTTACATTTTCCCCAGTACGATATGCAGTCTTGCCATACATGCAACTTCCCTTTGCATAGTGTCTACAGAGTTTATCAACCCCTTTGATTTGTTGTTCATTTATTGTGTCATATCTCACTCCCTCCATATCCTGACTTCCATTTTCTCCCTCCACTCCCATACCCTAACCAACACCTCTGTCTCATGTGCTCACATCTGCAGATGAAGTTTCATTACCTAAGCTTTCAATGAATACTTCCACAGTGGACTCTACCCCTGTAGCTGAGTCAGGATCTACTAGGTTTCCTATAGCACTCTCCACTACAGCATTTCCCATTCCTGAGTCAGGATCTACTAGGTTTCCTATACCACTCTCCACTACAGCATTTCCCATTTTTGAGTTTATGTCCAAGCCTTCAAAGGGACTGTTGTGCAACTTCTTCCACTTGATGTAGAAAGAGGGTAGAGCCTTTGAAAACTTTTCCTTTTCTGCCTTAATTTCCAAATGCAAAAAGATATGTGTCTATAGTACATAACCAGCTCATACAATCTGCTTGTAAGGCACTCCTGACATTTTCAATCAGGTTACAACTTATGTTCGTTCAACTCTTTATGACACGTTTCCTCAGAAGACAAGCAAGCAATTCCCTATTGCAGTTTAGGAAATTCTCACATTCAAAGTTGGTTTCAGTAATTTACCTATCATTATACATATATATAAGTATACATAAGTATACACAAGTATACTTTCTGTGGGGCCTGGATGTGGAAAGGGAGCTGTGGTTTCGGTGCATTATACATGACAGCTAGAGGGTGAGTGTGAACGAATGTGGCCTTTGTTGTCTTTTCCTAGCGCTAACTCATGCACATGTGGGGGAAGGGGGTTGTTATTTCATGTGTGGCGGGGTGGCGATGGGAATGAATAAAGGCAGACAGTATGAATTATGTACATGTGTATATATGTATATGTCTGTGTGTATATATATGTATAGGTATGCATTACTGAGGGTGTGGACATGTATGTATATACGTGTGTATGTGGGTGGGATGGGCCATTCTTTCATCTGTTTCCTTGCTCTACCTCGCTAACGCAGGAAATAGCGACAAAGTATAATATATATAAATAACGTATGTAAGTAGGAGAGATGGCCAGAGAGCGTTATTGGATCATGTGTTAATTGATAGGCACGCGAGAGAGACTTTTGGATGTTAATGTGCTGAGAGGTGCAACTGGAGGGATGTCTGATCATTATCTTGTGGAGGCGAAAGTGAAGATTTATAGAGGTTTTCAGAGAAGAAGAGAGAATGTTGGGGTGAAGAGAGTGGTGAGAGCAAGTGAGCTTGGGAAAGAGACTTGAGTGAGGAAGTACCTGGAAAGACTGAGTACAGAATGGAAAAAGCTGAGAACAAAGGACGTAAGGGGAGTGGGGGATGAATGGGATATATCTAGGGATGGCTTGTGCAAAAGATGCTTGTGGTATGAGAAGCGTAGGAGGTGGGCAGATTAGAAAGGGTAGTGAGTGGTGGGATGAAGAAGTAAGATTATTAGTGAAAGAGAAGAGAGAGGTATTTGGACGATTTTTGCAGAAAATAATGCATATGACTGGGAGATGTATAAAAGAAAGATGCAGGAGGTCAAGAGAAAGGTGCAAGAGGTGAAAAAGAGGGCAAATGAGAGTTGGGGTGAGAGAGTATCATTAAATTTTAGGGAGAATAAAGAGATGTTTTGGAAGGAGGTAAATAAAGTGCGTAAAACAAGGGAACAAATGGGAACATCAGTGAAGGGGGCAAATGGGGAGGTGATAACAAGTAGTGGTGATGTGGAAAGGAGATGGAGTGAGTATTTTGAAGGTTTGTTGAATGTGTTTGATGATAGTGTGGCAGATATAGGGTGTTTTGGTTGAGGTGGTGTGCGAAGTGAGAGGGTTAGGGAGAATGATTTGGTAAACAGAGAAGAGGTAGTAAAAGCTTTACAGAAGTGAAAGCCAGCAAGGCACCGGATTTGGATGGTATCACAGTGGAATTTATCAAAAAAGAGGGTGACTGTATTGTTGACTGATTGGTAAGATTATTCAATGTATATATGACTCATGGTGAGGTGCCTGAGGATTGGCGGAATGCTTCCATAGTGCCATTGTACAAAGGCAAAGGGGATAAAAGTGAGTGCTCAAATTACAGAGGTATAAGTTTGTTGAGTATTCCTGGGAAATTATATGGGAGGGTATTGATTGAGAGGGTGAAGGCATGTACAGAGCATCAGATTGGGGAAGAGCAGTGTAGTTTCAGAAGTGGTAGAGGATGTGTGGATCAGGTGTTTGCTTTGAAGAATGTATGTGAGAAATACTTAGAAAAGCAAATGGATTTGTATGTAGCATTTATGGATCTGGAGAAGGCATATGATAAGAGTTGATAGAGATGCTCTGTGGAAGGTATCAAGAATATATGCACTTCAATATAACGCTTCAATTCACTGACAGCATGTCAACCTAGGTATACCACATCGTTCCAATTCACTCTATTCTTTGCACGCTTTTCACCCTCCTGTATGTTCAGGCCCTGAATGTGCAAAATCTTTTTTACCCCATCCTTCCACCTCTAATTTTGTCTCTTACTTCTCCTTGTTCCCTCTAACTCTAACACAAATATCCTCTTTGTAATCTTTCCTTACTCATTCTCTCCATGTAACCAAACTATTTCAACACACCCTCTACTGTTCTCTCAACCATACTCTTTTTATTTCCACACATCTCTCTTACTCTTTCACTACGTGTTCGATCAAATACCTTACACCACATATTGTCATCAAACATTAAATTTCCAACACATCCACCCTCCTCCACACAACCCTATCTACAGCCCATGCCTCGCAACCATGTAACTCTGTTGGAACCACTATTCCTTCAAGCGCACCCATTTTTGCTCTCTGAGATAATGTTCTCAACTTCCAGATATTCTTCAATGCTCCCAGAACCTTCGCCCCCTCCCCCACCCTGTGACTCACTTCTGCTTCCATGGTTCCATCCACTGCCAAATCCACTCCCATATATCTATAACACTTCACTTCCTCCAGTTTTACTCCATTCAAACTTACCTCCAAATTAACTTGTCCCTCATCCCTACTGAACCTAATAATCTTGCTCTTATTCACACTTACTCTCAAGGGGCAAGTAAGCAGTCTGTTGTGGATGAGAAGGCTTGGGAAGTGAGTCAGTTGTTGTTCGCTGATGATACAGCACTGGTGGCTGATTCGAGTGAGAAACTGCAGGAGCTGGTGACTAAGTTTGGTAAAGTGTATGGAAAAAGAAAGCTGAGAGTAACTGTGAATAAGAGCAAGGTCATTAGGTTCAGTAGGGTTAATGGACAAGTCAATTCGGGGGTAAGTCTCGATGGAGAAAAACTAGAGGAAGTGAAGTGTTATAGATATGTGGGAGTGGATTTAGCAGCAGATAGAACCATGGAACCGAAAGTGAGTCACAGGGAGGGAGACTGGGCGAAGATTCTGAGCGTTGAAGAATGTGTGGGAGATGAGACCGTTATCTCGGAGCAAAAATGGGTATGTTTGAAGGAATAGTTGTTACAACAATGTTATATGGTTGCAAGGCGTGGGCTATAGATAGGGTTGTGTGGAGGAGGAGGGATGTGTTGGAAATGAGATGCTTGAGGACAATATGTGGTGTGAGGTGGTTTGATCAGGTTAGTAATGAAAGGGTAAGAGAAATGTGTGGTAATAAATGTTTGGTTGAGAGAGCAGAAGAGGGAATACTGAAATGGTTTGGTCACAAGGAGAGAATGAATGAGGAAAGATTGACAAAGAGGATATATGTGTCAGAGGTGGAGGGAACGAAGACAAGTGGGAGACCAACATGGAGGTGGAAGGATGAAGTGAAAAAGATCTTAAGCGATTAGGGCCTGAACATACAGGAGTGTCAAAAGTGTGCAAGGAATAGAGTGAATAAGAACGATGTGGTATACCGGGGTTGATGTCCTGTCAATGGACTGAACCAGGGCATGTAAAGCGTCTGGGGTAAACCATGGAAAGTTTTGTGGGGCCTAGACGTGGAAAGGGAGCTGTATTATATATATCTGCTAGAGACTGAGTGTGAATGAATGTGGTCTTTGTTGTCTTTTCCTTGCGCTACCTCATGCATGTACAGGGAGAGAAAGGTGTCATTTCATGTGTGGTGGAGTGGAGAAGGGAATGAAAAAAAAGGCAGCAAGTATGAATTATGTACATGTGTATATATGTCTGTGTACGTATATACATGTATACGTTGAAATGTATAGGTATGTATATGGGCGTGTGTGGACGTGTATGTATATACATATATATATATATATATATATATATATATATGTGGGTGGGTTGGACCATTCATTCTTCCGTTACTTTGTGCTGCCTCACTAATGTGAGAGACAGCGACAAAGTATGAAATAAACATTATTATTCATTTTTCTATTTTACTTTGTCACTGTCTCCTGCCTTTGCAAGGTAACAAAGGAAACAGACAAAAGAATGGCCCAACCCACCCATATACACATGTTTATACATAAACATCCACAAAAGCATGTAAACATACCTATACATTTCAACATATACATACATATACATACACAGACATATGCATATATATATACATGTACATATCCATATTTGCTGCCTTCATCCATTCCCGTTGCCACCCCGCCACACATGAAAATGGCACCCCCCTCCCCATGCGTGCGCACGAGGTAGTGCTAAGAAAAGACAACAAAGGCTACATTTGTTCACACACATTCTCTAGCTGTCATGTATAATACACTGAAACCATAACTCCGTTTCCACATCCAGGCCCAAAAAAACTTTCCATGGTTTACCCCAGATGCTTCACATGCCCTACTTCAATCCATTGACAGCACGTCCAACCCGGTATATCACATCATTCCAATTCACTCTATTCATTGCACACCTTTCACCCTCCTCTATGTTCAGGCCCCGATCGCTCAAAATCTTTTTCACTCCATCCTTCCACCTCCAATTTGGTCTCCCACTTCTCGTTCCCTTCACCTCTAACATATATATATCCTCTTTGTCAATCTTTCCTCACTCATTCTTTCCATATGACCAAACCATTTTAATACACCTGCTCTCTCAACCACGCTCATCTTATTACCACACATCTCTCTTACCCTTCCATTACTTATGCGATCATACTAATTCACACCACACATTGTCCTCAAACATTTCATTTCCAACACATCCACCCTCCTCTGTGCAACCCTATCTATTACCCATACCTTGCAACCATATAACATTGTTAGAACCACTATACCTTTAAACATACCCATTTTTGCACTCTGAGATAACGTTCTTGCATTCCACACATTCTTCAAAGTTCCCAGAACCTTTGCCTCCTCCCCCACCCTATGACTCACTTCCACTTCCATGGTTCTATCCACTGCCAAATGCACTCCCAGATAACTAAAAACACTTCACTTATTTCAGTTTTTCTCCATTCAAACTTACCTCCCAATTGCCTAGTCCCTCCACCCTACGAAACCTAACAACCTTGCTCTTATTCACATTTACTCTCAATTTTCTCTCACACACCTTACCAAACTCAGTCACCAACTTCTGTAGTTCCTCACCCGAATCAGCCACCACTGCTGTATTATCAGCAAACAACAACTGACGCACTTCCCAAGCCCTCTTATCCACAACAGACTGCATACTTGCCCATCTCCAAAACTCATGCATTCACCTAGTTAACAACCCTATCCATAAACAAAGTGAAGAGCCACAGAGACATCACACACCCCTGCCACAAACCAACATTCACGGAGAACCAATCACTTTCCTCTCTTCCTACTCGGAAACATGCCTTATATTCTCGATAAAAACTTTTCACTGCTTCTAGCAACTTACCTCCCACACCATATACTCTTAATACCTTCCACAGAGCATCTCTATCCAGTCTAACATATGCTTTCTCCAAATCCATAAATGCTACATACAAATCCATATGCTTTTCTAAGTATTTCTTACATACATTCTTCAAAGCAAACACCTGATCCACACATCCTCTACCACTTCTGAAATCACACTGCTCTTACCCAATCTGATGCTCTGTACATGCCTTCACCCTCTCAATCACTACCCTCCCATATAATTTCTAAGCAATACTCAACAAAATTATACCTCTGTAATATGAACACTCACTCTTATCCCCTTTGCCTTAATACAATGGCACTGTGCATGCATTCCACCAATCCTCAGGCACCTCACCATAAACCACACATACACTGAATATCCTTACTAACCAGTCAAACATAGTCACCTTCTTTTTCAGTAAATTCCACTGCAATACCATCCAAATGATGTAAGGGTAAAGGGGGAGGAATGGGATGTATTTAGGAAAGCAGTGATGGCTTGTGCAAAAGATGTTTGTGGCATGAGAGGAGTGGGAGGTGGGCAGATTAGAAAGAGGAGTGAATGGTGGGATGGAGTAAGATTGCCAGTGAAAAAAGAAGAGAGAGGCATTTGGACGATTTCTGCAGGGACAAAGTGTGAATGACTAGGAGATGTAAAAAAGAAAGAAGCAAGAAGTCAAGAGAAAGGTGCAAAGGTGAAAAACAGGGCAAACGAGAGTTGGGGTGATAGTATCATTAAATTTTGGAGAGAATAAAAAGATGTTTTGGAAGGAGGTAAATAAAGTGCGTAAGACAAGAGAACAAATGGGAACATCAGTGAAGGGGGATAATGGGGAGGTAATAACAAGTAGTGGTGAAGTAAGGAGATGAAGTGAAAATTTTGAAGGTTTGTTGAATGTGTTTGATAATAGAGTGGCAGATATAGGGTGTTTTGGTCGAGATGGTGTGTGAAGTGAGAGGGTCAAGGAGATTGGTTTCATAAACAGAGAAGAGGTAGTGAAAGCTTTGCAAAAGATGAAAGCTGGCAAGGCGTCGGGTTTTGAAGGTATTATTTATATATTATGGATTATATATCATACATTATTTCTCCACTATCCCAGGGGATAAGGGAGAAAGATACTTCCCACACATTCCACGCGTGTCGTAGAAGGTGACTAAAGGGGATGGAAAGCAGGGGGGTGCTAGAAATCCTCCCCTCCTAGCATTTTAACTTTCTAAAAGGGGAAACAGAAGAAGGAGTCATGCGGGGAGTGCTAATACTCCTTAAAGGCTCAGATTGGGGTGTCTAAATGTGTGAGAAAAAAGGAGAGATAGACAGTATGTTTGGGGAAAGGAACCTAGATGTTTTGGCTCTGAGTGAATATTGGTTTATGGCAAGGGTGTGTGATGTCTCCATGGTTGTTTAATTTGTTTATGGATGGAATTGTTAGGGAGGTGAATGCAAGAGTTTTGGAAAAAGGGGCAAGTATGCAGTCTGTTATGGATGAAAGAGCTTAGGAAGTGAGTCAGTTGTTGTTCGCTGATGATACAGCGCTGGTGGCTGATTCATGTGAGAAACTGCAGAACCTGGTGACTGAGTTTGGTAAAGTGTGTGAAAGAAGAAAGTTAAGAGTAAATGTGAATAAGAGCAAGGTTATTAGGTACAGTAGGGTTGAGGGTCAAGTCAATTGGGAGGTAAGTTTGAGTGGAGAAAAACTGGAGGAAGTAAAGTGTTTTAGATATCTTTGAGTGGATCTGGCAGCGGATGGAACCATGGAAGCGGAAGTGAATCATAGGGTGGGGGAGGGGGCGAAAATCCTGGGAGCCTTGAAGAATTTTTGGAAGTCGAGAACATTATCTCGGAAAGCAAAAATGGGTATGTTTGAAAGAATAGTGGTTCCAACAATGTTGTATGGTTGCGAGGCGTGGGCTATGGATAGAGTTGTGCGCAGGAGGGTGGATGTGCTGGAAATGAGATGTTTCAGGACAATGTGTGGTGTGAGGTGCTTTGATCGAGTAAGTAATGTAAGGGTAAGAGAGATGTGTGGAAATAAAAAGAGCGTGGTTGAGAGAGCAGAGGAGGGTGTTTTGAAATGGTTTGGGCACATGGAGAGAATGAGTGAGGAAAGATTGACCAAGAGGATATATGTGTCGGAGGTGGAGGGAACGAGGAGAAGTGGGAGACCAAATTGGAGGTGGAAAGACGAAGTGAAAAAGATTTTGAGTGATCAGGGCCTGAACATGCAGGAGGGTGAAAGGCGGGCAAGGAACAGAGTGAATTGGATCGATGTGGTATACCGGGGTTGATGTGCTGTCAGTGGATTGAATCAGGGCATGTGAAGCATCTGGGGTAAACCATGGAAAGTTGTGTGGGGCCTGGATGTGGAAACGGAGCTGTGGTTTCGGGCATTATTGCACGACAGCTAGAGACTGAGTGTGAACGAATGGGGCCTTTGTTGTCTTTTCCTAGCGCTACCTCGCACACATGAGGGGGGAGGGGGATGGTATTCTATGTGTGGCGAGGTGGCGATGGGAATGAATAAAGGCAGACAGTGTGAATTGCATGCATGGGTATATATGTTTGTGTCTGTGTGTGTATATATATGTGTACAGTGAGATGTATAAGTATGTATATCTGCGTGTGTGGACGAGTATGTATATACATGTGTATGGGGGTGGGTTGGGCCATTTCTTTCGTCTGTTTCCTTGCACTACCTCGCAAACGCGGGAGACAGTGACAAAGCAAAATAAAAAAAATATAATATATGTATACGCTGAGATGTATAGGAATGTACATTTGCGTGTGAATGCGTATGTATATATATGTGTATATGGGAGGGTTGGGCCATTCTTTCGTCTGTTTCCTTCCTCTACCTCGCTAACACGGAAGACAGCGACAAACCAAAATTAATAAAGAAAAAATAAAGTATATATAATTTATTATTTATTATATACATTTATTTTGCTTTGTTGCTGTCTCCCGCATTTGCGAGGTAGCGCAAGGAAACAGACGAAAGAAATGGCCCAACCCACCCCCATACACATGTATATACATAAACGTCCACACACGCAAATATACATACCCATACATCTCATTGTACACATATATATACACACACACACATACATATATACACATGCACACAATTCACACTGCCTTTATTCATTCCTATCGCCACCTCGCCACACATGGAATAACATCCCCCTTCCCCCTCATGTGTGCGAGGTATCGCTAGGAAAAGACAACAAAGGCCCCATTCATTCACACTTAGTCTCTAGCTGTCATGTAATAATGCCCGAAACCACAGCTCGCTTTCCACAACCAGGCCCCACAAAACTTTCCATGGTTTACCTCAGACGTTTCACATGCCCTGATTCAATCCATTGACAGCACGCCAACCCCGGGATACCACATCAAGCCAATTCACTCGATTCCTTGCCCGCCTTTCACCCTCCTGCATGTTCAGGCCCCGATCACTCAAAATCTTTTTCACTCCATCATTCCACCTCCAATTTGGTCTCCCACTTCTCCTCGTTCCCTCCACCTCCGACACATACATCCTCTTGGTCAATCTTTCCTCACTCATTCTCTCCATGTGCCCAAACCATTTAAAAACACCCTCTTCTGCTCTCTCAACCACGCTCTTTTTATTTCCACACATCTCTCTTACCCTTACATTACTTACTCGATCAAACCACCTCACATCACATATTGTCCTCAGTTAACTCATTTCCAGCATATCCACCCTCCAGCGCACAACTCTATCCATAGCCCACGCCTCGCAACCATACAACATTGTTGGAACCACCATTCCTTCAAGCATAGCCATTTTTGCTTTCCAAGATTTCCACACATTCTTCAAGGCTCCCAGGATTTTTGTTCCCTCCCCCACCCAATATATAATTATTTATATTTTCATTATGAACCTGGTATGCCACATCACTCCAATTCACTCTATTCCTTGCAAGCCTTTCACCCTCTTGCATATTCATGCCCAGATCACTTAAAATCTTTTTCACTATCTTTTCACTTCCAATTTGGTCTCATACTTCTCCTAATTCCCTCCACCTCTGACACATATATCCTCTTGGTCAATCTTTTCTCACTCATTCTCTCTATGTGACCAAACCATTTCAAAACACCCTCTTCTCCTCTCTCAACCACACTCTTTTTATTACCACACATCTCTCATACCCTATTATTACTTACTCGATCAAACCACCTCACACCACATATTCTCCTCAGACATCTCATTTCCAGCACATCCACACTCCTCCACACAACTCTATCTATAGCCCATGCTTCGCAACCATATAACATTGTTGGAACCCCTATTCCTTAGAACATACCCATTTTTGCTTTCCAAGATAATGTTCTCGACTTCCACACATTCATCAACAGTCCCGGAACTTTTGCCCCCTCCCCCACCCTATGACTCACTTCCGCTTCCATGGTTCCATCTTCTGCCAAATCCACTCCCAGATATCTAAAACACTTCACTTCCTCCAGTTTTTCTCCATTCAGACTTACCTCCCAATTCACTTGTCCCTCAACCCTACTGTACCTAATAACCTTGCTCTTATTCACATTTACTCTCAGCTTTCTTCTTTCACACACTTTACCAAACTCAGTCACCAGCTTCAGCAGTTTCTCACATGAATCAGCCACCAGCACTGTATCATCAGCGAACAACAACTGACTCACTTCCAAAGCTCTCTCATCCACAACAGACTGCACACTTGCCCCTCTTTCCAAAACACTTGCATTCACCTCCCTAACAACCCCATCCATAAACAAATTTAACAACCATGGAGACATCATACACCCCTGCTGCAAACAAACATTCACTGAGAACCAATCACTTTCCTCTCTTCCTACACGTACACATGCCTTACATCCTCGATAAAAACTTTTCACCGCTTCTAACAACTTGCCTCCCACACCATATATTCTTAATACCTTCCACAGAGCATCTCTATCAACTCTATCATATGCCTTCTCCAGATCCATAAATGCTACATACAAATCCAATTCTCACATACAGTCTTCTAAGCAAACACCTGACCCACACATCCCCTACCACTTTTGAAACCACACTACTCTTCCCAATCTGATACTCTGTACATGTCTTCATCCTCTCAATCAATACCCTCCCATATAATTTCCCAGGAATACTCAACAAACTTATACCTTTGTAATTTGAGCACACACTTTTATCCCCTTTGCCTTTGTACAATGGCACTATGCAAGCATTCTACCAATCCTTAGGTACCTCACCATGAGTCATTCATACATTAAATAACCTTACCAACCAGTCAACAATACATTCACCCCCTTTTTTAATAAATTCCACTGCAATACCATCCAAACCTGTATGTGATAAAGTGTAAAAAAGTAAAATCTAGATTGATATGGGTAAAACTGAAAGTAGATGGAGAGATATGGGTAATTATTCATGCATATGCACCTGGGCATGAGAAGAAAGATCATGAGAGGTAAGTGTTTTGGGAACAGCTGAATCTGTGTGTTGGTAGTTTCGATGAACGAGACTGGGTTATAGTGATGGGCGATTTGAATGCAAAGGTGAGTAATGTGGCAGTTGAGGGGAATAATTGGTGTACATGGGGTGTTCAGTGTTGTAAATGGAAATGGTGAAGGACTTGTAGATTCATGCACTGAAAAAGGACTGGTGATCGGGAATACCTGGTATAAAAAGTGAGATATACATAAGTATACGTATGTAAGTAGGAGAGATGGCCAGAGAGCGTTATCGGATTACGTGTTAATGGATAGGCGCGCGTAAGAGACTTTTGGATGTTAATGTGCTGAGAGGTACAACTGGAGGGATGTCTGATCATTATATTGTGGAGGCGAAGGTGAAGATTTGTGGAGGTTTTCAGAAAAGAAGAGAGAATGTTGGGGTGAAGAGAGTGGTGAGAGTTAGTGAGCTTGGGAAGGAGACTTGTGTGAGGAAGTACCAGGAGAGACTGAGCACAGAATGGAAAAAAGTGAGAACAAAGGACGTAAGGTGAGTGGGGGAGGAATGGAATGTATTTAGGGAAGACGTGATGGTTGCACAAAAGATGCTTGTGGCATGAGAAGCATAGAGGTGGGCAGATTAGACACGGTAGTGAGTGGTGGGATGAAGAAGTAATATTATTAGTGAAAGAGAAGAGAGAGGCATTTGGACGATTTTTGCAAGGAAATAATGCAAATGAGTGGGAGATGTATAAATGAAAGAGGCAGGAGGTCAAGAGAAGAAAAAGAGGGCAAATGAGAGTTGGGGTGAGAGAGTATCATTAAATTTTAGGGAGAATAAAAAGATGTTTTGGAAGGAGGTAAATAAAGTGTGTAAGACAAGGGAACAAATGGGAACATCAGTGCAGGGGGCTAATGGGGAGGTGATAAAAAGTAGTGGTGCTGTGAGAAGATGGAGTGAGTATTTTGGAGATTTGTAGAATGTTTGATGATAAGAGTGGCAGATATAAGGTGTTTTGGTCGAGGTGGTGTGCAAAGTGAGAGGGTTAGGGAGAATGATTTGGTAAACAGAGAAGAGGTAGTAAAGGCTTTGCGGAAGATGAAAGGCGGCAAGCCAGTGGGTTTAGATGATATTACAGTGGAATTTATTAAAAAAAAAGGGGTGACTGTATTATTGACTGGTTGGTAAGGTTATTTAATGTATGTATGACTCATGGTTATCCCTGGGGATAGGGGAGAAAGAATCCTTCCCTACGTGTCATAGAAGGCGACCAAAACGGAAGGGAACGAGGGGCTGGAAATCGTCCCCTCTCCTTTTTCTTTTTTTTTCAATTTTCCAAAAGAAGGAACAGAGAATTGGGCCAGGTAAGGATATTCCCTCAAAGGTCCAGCCGTCTGTTCTTAGCACTATCTCGCTAATGCGGGAAATGGCAAATAGTATAAAAGAAAAGAAAGATTACTCATGGTGAGGTGCCAGAGGATTGGCGGAATGCTTGCATAGTGCCATTATACAAAGGAAAAGGGGATAAAAGTGAGTGCTCAAATTACAGAGGTATAAGTTTTTTGAGTATTTCTGGGAAATTATATGGGAGGGTATTGACTGAGAGGGTGAAGGCATGTACAGAGCATCAGATTGGGGAAGAGCAGTGTGGTTTCAGAAGTGGTAGAGGATATGTGGATCAAGTGTTTGCTTTGAAGAATGTGTGTGAGAAGTACTTAGAAAAGCAAATGATTTTGTATGTAGCATTTATGGATCTGGAGAAGGCATATGATAGAGTTGATAGAGATGCTCTGTTGAAGATATAAAGAATATATGTTGTGGAAGGCAAGTTGTTAGAAGCAGTGAAAAGTTTTTATCGAGGATGTAAGGCATGTGTACGAGTAGGAAGAGAGGAAAGTGACTGATTCTCAGTACATGTTGGTTTGCGGTAGGGATGTGTGATGTCTCCATGGTTGTTTAATTTGTTTATAGATGGGGTTGTCAGGGAGGTGAATGCAAGAGTTTTGGAAAGAGGGGCAAGTATGCAGTCTGTTGTGGATGAAAGAGCTTGGGAAGTGAGTCAGTTGTTGTTTGCTGATGATACAGAGCTGGTGGCTGATCTGGGTGAGAAACTGCAGAAGCTGGTGACTGAGTTTGGTAAAGTGTGTGAAAGAAGAAAGCTGAGAGTAAATGTGAATAAGAGCAAGGTTATTAGGGAGGGAAGTTTAAATGGAGAAAAACTGGAAGAAGTGAAGTGTTTTAGATATCTGGGAGTGGATTTGGCAGTGGATGGAACCATGGAAGCGGAAGTGAATCAAAGGGTGGGGGAGGGGGTGAAAGTTCTGGAAGCGTTGAAAACTGTGTGGAAGTCGAGAACGTTATTTTGGAAAGCAAAAATTTGTATGTTTTAAGGAATAGTGGTTCCAACAATGTTATATGGTTGCGAGACATGGGCTATAGATAGAGTTGTGTGGAGGAGGTTGGATGTTCTAGAAATGAGATGTTTGAGGACAATACGTGGTGTAAGGTGGTTTGATCGAGTAAGTAATGAAAGGGTAAGACGTGTGGTAATGAAAAGAGTGTGGTTGAGAGAGCAGAAGAGAGTGTTTTGAAATGGTTTGGTCACATGGAGAGAATAAGTGAGGAAAGATTGACAAAGAGGATATATGTGTCAGAGGTGGAGGGAACAAGAAGTGGAAGACGAAATTGGAGGTGGAAAAATGGAGTGAAAAACATTTTGAGTGATTGGGGCCTGAGTATGCAGGAGGGTGAAAGGCGTGCAAGGAATAGAGTGCACTGGAACGATGTGGTATACCGGGGTCGACGTGCTGTCAATGGATTGAACCAGGGCATGTGAAGTGTCTGGGGTAAACCATGGAAAGTTTTGTGGGGCCTGGATGTGGAAAGGGAGCTGTGGTTTTGGTGCATTACACATGACAGCTAGAGACTAGGTGTGAAAGAATGTGGCCTTAGTTGTCTTTTCCTAGCGCTACCTTGCACATATGCGGGGGCTGTCATTTCATGTGTGGCTGGGTGGCGACAGGAATGAATAAGGGCAGACAGTATGAATTATATATATGTGTATATATGTATATGTCTGTGTGTGTGTATATATGTATACGTTGAGATGTATAGGTATGTATATGTGCGAGTGTGGATGTGTATGCATATACATGCGTATGTGGGTGGGTTGCCCCATTCTTATGTCTGTTTCCTTGTGCTACCTCGCTGATGCAGCAGACAGCTACAAAGTATAATAAAAAGAAATATATATATATATATATTTTCTTTCTTTTTTTATTTTGCTGTCTCCCACGTTTGCAAGGTAGCGCAAGGAAACAGACGAAAGAAATGGCCTAACCCACCCCCATACACATGTATATACATACATCCACACACGCAAATATACATACCTACACAGCTTTCCATGGTTTATCCCAGATGCTTCACATGCCCTGATTCAATCCACTGACAGCACGTCAACCCCGGTATACCACATCGATCCAATTCACTCGATTCCTTGCCCTCCTTTCACCCTCCTGCATGTTCAGGCCCCGATCACACAAAATCTTTTTCACTCCATCTTTCCACCTCCAATTTGGTCTTCCACTTCTCGTTCCCTCCACCCCCGACACATATATCCTCTTGGTCAATCTTTCCTCACTCATTCTCTCCATGTGCCCAAACCATTTCAAAACACCCTCCTCTGCTCTCTCAACCACGCTCTTTTTATTTTCACACATCTCTCTTACCCTTACGTTACTTACTCGATCAAACCACCTCACACCACACATTGTCCTCAAACATCTCATTTCCAGCACATCCATCCTCCTGAGCACAACACTATCCATAGCCCACGCCTCGCAACCATACAACATTGTTGGAACCACTATTCCTTCAAACATACCCATTTTGCTTTCCGAGATAATGTTCTCGACTTTCAACCATTCTTCAAGGCTCCCAGGATTTTCGCCTCCTCCCCCACCCTATGATCCACTTCTGCTTCCATGGTTCCATCCGCTGCCAGATCCACTCCCAGATATCTAAAACACTTCACTTCCTATAGTTTTTCTCCATTCAAACTTACCTCCCAATTGACTTGACCCTCAACCCTACTGTACCTAATAACCTTGCTCTTATTCACATTTACTCTTAACTTTCTTCTTTCACACACTTTACCAAACTCAGTCACCAGCTTCTGCAGTTTCTCACATGAATCAGCCACCAGCGCTGTATCATCAGCGAACAACAACTGACTCACTTCACAAGCTCTCTCATCCCCAACAGACTTCATACTTGCACCTCTTTCCAAAACTCTTGCATTCACCTCCCTAACAACCCCATCCATAAACAATTAAACAACCATGGAGACATCACACACCCCTGCCGCAAACCTACATTCATATAAATTATCCCTGGGGGATAGGGGATTAAGAATACTTCCCACGCATTCCTCACGTGTCGTACAAGGCGACTAGAGGGGACGGGAGCGGGGTCCAGAAACCCTCCCCTCCTTGTATTTTAACTTTCTAAAAGGGGAAACAGAAGAAGGAGTCACGCGAGGAGTGCTCATCCTCCTCGAAGGCTCAGATTGGGGTGTCTAAATGTGTGTGGATGTAACCAAGATGAGAAAAAAGGAGAGATAGGTAGTATGTTTGAGGAAAGGAACCTGGATGTTTTGGCTCTGAGTGAAATGAAGCTGAAGGGTAAAAAAATAAATAATATATATATATATATATATATATATATATATATATATATATATATATATATATATATATATATATATATATATGTCTGTGTGTCTGTATATGAGTGGAAGAGCCATTCTTTGTCGATTTTCTAGTGGTACCTCACTGTTGCAAGAAACTGCAGTAAGGTGTAATAAATAAATAAATATATTTCATTTATATATATTTATTATACTTTGTCGCTGTCTTCCATGTTAACGAGATAGCAAAGGGGAACAGACAAAAGAATGGCCCAACCACCCACGTACACATGTATATACATGTGTGTCCACACATGGACATATACATACCTGTACATTTCAACGTATACATATATATATACGAAGCTAAAGGGTAAAGGGGAAGAGTGGTTTGGAAATGTCTTGGGAGTAAAGTCAGGGGTTAGTGAGAGGACAAGAGCAAGGAAAGGAGTAGCACTACTCCTGAATATGGAGTTGTGGGAGTATGTGATAGAGTGTAAGAAAGTAAGTTCTAGATTGATATGGGTAAAACTGAAAGTTGATGGAGAGAGATGGGTGATTATTGGTGCATATGCACCTGGGCATGAGAAGAAAGATCATGAGAGGCAAGTGTTTTGGGAGCAGCTAAATGAGTGTGTTAGTGGTTTTGATGCACAAGACCGGGTTATAGTGATGGGTGATTTGAATGCAAAGGTGAGTAATGTGGCAGTTGAGGGAATAATTGGTATACAAGGAGTGTTCAGTGTTTAAATGGAAATGGTATACAAGGAGTGTTCAGTGTTTAAATGGAAATGATGAAAAGCTTGTAGATTTATGTGCTGAAAAAGGACTGGTGATTGGGAATACCTGGTTTAAAAAGTGAGATATACATAAGTATACGTATGTAAGTAGGAGAGATGGCCAGAGATCGTTATTGGATTACGTGTTAATTGATAGGTGCACAAAAGAGAGACGTTTGGATGTTAATGTGCTGAGAGGTTCAACTGGAGGGATGTCTGATCATTATCTTGTGGAAGCAAAGGTGAAGATTTGTGGGGGTTTTCAAAAAGAAGAGAGAATGTTGGGGTGAAGAGAGTGGTGAGACTAAGTGAGCTTGGGAAGGAGACTTGTGTGAGGAAGTACCAGGAGAGACTGAGTACAGAATGGAGAAAGGTGAGAACAAAGGAGGTAAGGGGAGTGGGGGAGGAATGGGATGTATTTAGGGAAGCAGTGATGGCTTGAGCAAAAGATGTTTGTGGCATGAGAAGCGTGGGAGGAGGGTTGATTAGAAAAGGTAGTGAGTGGTGGGATGAAGAAGTAAGATTATTAGTGATAGAGAAGAGAGAGGCATTTGAACAATTTTTGCAGGGAAAAAATGCAAATGAGTGGGAAAGGTATAAAAGAAAGAGACAGGAGGTCAAGAGAAAGGTGCAAGAGGTGAAAAAGAGGGCAAATGAGAGTTGGGGTGAGAGAGTATCATTAAATTTCAGGGAGAATAAAAAGATGTTTTGGAAGGAGGTAAATAAAGTGCGTAAGACAATGGAGGAAATGGGAACTTCAGTGAAGGGGGCTAATGGGGAGGTGATAACAAGTAGTGGTGATGTGAGAAGGAGATGGAGTGAGTATTTTGAAGGTTTGTTGAATGTGTTTGATGATAGAGTGGCAGATGTGGGGTGTCTTGGTCGAGGTGGTGTGCAAAGTGAGAAGGTTAGGGAAAATTATTTGGTAAATAGAGAAGAGGTAGTAAAAGCTTTACGGAAGATGAAAGCCGGCAAAATAGCAGGTTTGGATGGCACTGTAGTGGAATTTATTAAAAAAGGGGGTGACTGTATTGTTGACTGGTTGGTAAGGTTATTTAATGTATGTATGATTCATGGTGAGGTGCCTGAGGATTGGCGGAATGCTTGCATAGTGCCATTGTACAAAGGCAAAGGGGATAAGAGTGAGTGCTCAAATTACAGAGGTATAAGTTTGTTGAGTATTCCTGGTAAATTATATGGGAGGGTATTGATTGAGAGGGTGAAGGCATGTACAGAGCATCAGATTGGGGAAGAGCAGTGTGGTTTCAGAAGTGGTAGAGGATGTGTGGATCAGGTGTTTGCTTTGAAGAATGTATGTGAGAAATACTTAGAAAAACAAATGGATTTGTATGTAGCATTTATGGATCTGGAGAAGGCATATGATAGAGTTGATAGAGATGCTCTGTGGAAGGTATTAAGAATATATGGTGTGGGAGGCAAGTTGTTAGAAGCAGTGAAAAGTTTTTATCGAGGATGTAAGGCATGTGTACGTGTAGGAAGAGAGGAAAGTGATTGGTTCTCAGTGAATGTAGGTTTGCGGCAGGGGTGCATGATGTCGCCATGGTTGTTTAATTTGTTTATGGATGGGGTTGTTAGGGAGGTGAATGCAAGAGTTTTGGAAAGAGGGGCAAGTATGCAGTCTGTTGAGGATGAGAGAGCTTGGGAAGTGAGTCAGTTGTTGTTCGCTGATGATACAGCGCTGGTGCCTGATTCATGTAAGAAACTGCAGAAACTGGTGACTGAGTTTGGTAAAGTGTGTGAAAGAAGAAAGTTAAGAGTAAATGTGAATAAGAGCAAGGTTATTTGGTACAGTAGAGTTGAGGGTCAAGTCAATTGGGAGGTAAGTCTGAATGGAGAAAAACTGGAGGAAGTGAAGTGTTTTAGATATCTGGGAGTGGATCTGGCAGCGGATGGAACCATGGAAGCGGAAATGAATCATAGGGTGGGGGAGGGGGTGAAAATTCTGGGAGCCTTGAAGAATGTTTGGAAGTCGAGAACATTATCTCGGAAAGCAAAAATGGGTATGTTTGAAGGAATAGTGGTTCCAACAATGTTGTATGGTTGCGAGGCGTGGGCTATGGATAGAGTTGTGCGCAGGAGGGTGGATGTGCTGGAAATGAGATGTTTGAGGACAATATATGGTGTGAGTGGTTTGATCGAGTAAGTAATGTAAGGGTGAGAGAGATGTGTGGAAATAAAAAGAGTGTGGTTGAGAGAGCAGAAGAGGGTGTTTTGAAATGGTTTGGTCACATGGAGAGAATGAGTGGGGATAGATTGACCAAGAGGATAGATGTGTCAGAGGTGGAGGGAACGAGGAGTGGGAGATCAAACTGGTGGTGGAAAGATGGAGTGAAAAAGATTTTGAGTGATCGGGGCCTGAACATGCAGGAGGGTGAGAGGAGTGCAAGGAATAGAGTGAATTGGAATGATGTGGTATACCGGGGTCGACGTGCTGTCAATGGATTGAACCAGGGCATGTGAAGCGTCTGGGGTAAACTATGCAAAGTGTGTGGGGCCTGGATTTGGAAAGGGAGCTGTGGTTTCGGTGCATTATTACATGACAGCTAGAGACTGAGTGTGAACGAATGGGGCCATGGTGATTTTCCTAGCGCTACCTCGCACACATGAGGGGGGAGGGGGTTGTTATTCCATGTGTGGCGAGGTGGCGATGGGAACAAATAAAGGCAGACAGTATGAATTATGTACATGTGTATATATGTATATGTCTGTGTGTGTATATATATGTGTACATTGAGATGTATAGGTATGTATATTGTGCGTGTGTGGACATGTATGTATATACATGTGTATGTGGGCAGGTTGGGCTATTCTTTCGTCTGTTTCCTTGCACTACCTTGCTAATGCGGGAGACAGCGACAAAGCAAAATAAATAAATAATAAAATAAAAATATAAATAGTAGAGAAAGAATACTTCCCACGTATTCCCTGCGTGTCATAGAAGGCAACTAAAAGGGAAGGGAGCGGGGGGCTGGAAATCCTCCCCTCTCATTTTTTTTTTCAATTTTCCAAAAGAGGGAACAGAGGAGGGGGCCAGGTGAGGATATTCCCTAAAAGACCCAGTCCTCTGTTCTTAACGCTACCTCGCTAATGCGGGAAATGGCGAACAGAATGAAAGAAAGAAAAGATATATATATATATATATATATATATATATATATATATATATATATTTTTTTTTTTTTTTTTTCATACTATTCGCCATTTCCCGCATTAGCGAGGTAGCGCTAAGAACAGAGGACTGGGCCTTTGAGGGAATATCCTCACCTGGCCCCCTTCTCTGTTCCTTCTTTTGGAAAAAAAAAAAAAAAAAAAAAAACGAGAGGGGAGGATTTCCAGCCCCCCGCTCCCTTCCCTTTTAGTCGCCTTCTACGACACGCAGGGAATACGTGGGAAGTATTCTTTCTCCCCTATATATATATATATATATATATATATATTGGAAAGGATCACAATTTTGTGCGTGATCAAGATATTCCTATGAGTCCTCGGGGAAAATGAAACATGATAAGTATATCAACTGACCTATATTTCTCTCTTGTGTCTCCCCTGATGATGTGATTATTACACGGAAGTGCACTTGTATAGGTATGTATATGTGTGTGTGGGAGCGTTTATGTATATACATGTGTATTTGGGTGGGATGGGCCATTCTTTTGTCTATTTCCTTGTGCTATCTCGCTAATGAGGGAGACAGAAACTAAGTATAATAAATAAATAATGAATATATAAGGGATAAAGATAGGGATGGGGGAAAGTATTCTTCCTACGTACTCCATGCATATGGTAGAAGGCTACTAAAGGCATCAGGAGTGTGGGGCTGGAAACACTCTCTTACTGTCTTTAAATTTTTGAATAGGAAACAGAAGAAGGAGTCAAGTGGGGAGTGCTCATCCTCCTCAAAAGCTCAGATTGGGGTGTCTGAATGTGTGTGGATGTAACGAAGATGAGAAGAAAGGAGAGATAGGCAGTGTGTTTGAGGAAAGAAACTTGGATGTTTTGGCTATGAGTGAAACAAAGCTTAGGGGTAAAGGGAAGAGTGGTTTCGGGAAGTCTTGGGAGTAAAGTCAGGGGTTGGTGAGAGAACAAGAGCTCAGGAAGAAGTGGCACTACTCCTGAAGCAGGAGTTGTGGGAGTATGTGATAGAGCGTAAATAAGTAAACTCTAGATGATACAGGTAAAACTGAAAGTGGATGGAGAGAGATGGATGATTATTGGTGCCTATGCACCTAGTCATGAGAAGAAAGATCATGAGAGGCAAGATTTTTGGGAGCATCTGAATGAGTGTGTCAGCAGCCTTCTTCTAGGAGATCGGGTTATAGTGATGGGTGATTCAAATGCGAAGGTGAGTAATGTGGCAGTTGAGGGTATAACTGGTGTACATGGGGTGTTGAGTGTTGTAAATGGAAATGGTGAAGAACTTGTGGATTTGTGCACTGAAAAAGGACTGCTGATTGGGAATACCTGGTTTAAAAAGAGATATATTCATAAGTATGTTATGTGTTAATTGATAGGCGTGTAAAAGAGAGACTTTTTGGATGTTAATGTGCTGAGAAGGGCAGCTGGAGGGATATCTGATCACTACCTTGAGGAAGCGTAGGTGAAGATTAAAAGAGGTCTCCAAAAAGAAGAGAGAATGTTGAGGAGAAGAGAGTGTGAGAGTAAGTAAACTTGGAGAGGAGACTTGTGTCAGGAACCATCAAGAGAAATTGAATGTAGAATGGAAAAAGGTGAGAGCAAATGATATGAGGGGAGTAGGTGAGGAATGGGATTTATTTAGGGAAGCAAGAATATCTTGCACAAAAGATGAATGTGGCATGAGAAAGGCGGGAGGTGGGCAGATTAGAAAGGGTAGTGAGTGGTGGGATAAAGAAGTAAGATTGTTAGTGAGACAGAAAAGAGCGGTGTTTGGACAATACTTGTAAGGAAACAGGGCAAAGACAGGAGGATGTATAAGAGAAAGCAGCAAGAGCTCAAGAGAAAGGTGCAATGGAGTAAAAAGATGGCAAATAAGAGTTGTGTCGGGAGAGTATCATTAAATTCTACGGAGAATAAAACCATGTTTTGGAAGGAGGTAAATACTGTGCATAAGACAAGAGAACAAATGAGAACATCGGTGAAGGGAGCAAGTGGGGAGGTTATACCAGGTAGTGATGAAGTGAGAAGGAGATGGAGTAAGTATTTCAAAGGTCTCTTGAATGTGTTTGAAGATAGAGTGGCAGATATAGGTTGTTTTGGTCAGAATGGTGTGCAAAGTGAGAGGGTCAGGGAGAATGGTTTGGTAATCAGAGAAGAGGTAGTGAAAGCTTTGTGAAAGATGATATCCGGCAAGGTGGTGAGCCTCGATGGATTGCAGTGGAATTTCTTAAAAAAAGGGGTGACTATGTTGTTCATTATTTTGTAATGATAATCAATGTATGTATGGATCATAGTGAAGTGCCAGAGGATTAGCAAAATGGATGCATAATTCTCTTGTACAAAGGCAAAGGGGAGAAAGGTGAGTGTTCAAACTACTAAGCCATAAGTTTCTTGAGCATTCCTGGGAAATTGTATGGAAGGGTATTGATTGAGAAGGCTTAGGCATGTACAAAGCATCAGATTGGAGAAGAGCAGTGTGAATTTAGAAGTGGTAGAGGATGTGTGGATCAGGAGTTTGCTTTAAAGAAAGTATGTGAGAAATACTTAGAAAAACATATGATTTGTATGTAGCATTAATGGATCTCCTAAGGCATATGATAGGGTTGATAGAGATGCTTTGTGGAAGGTTTTAGGAGTATATGGTGTGGGAGGTAAGTTGCTAGAAGCAGGGAAAAGTTTTTATGGAAGAGGTAAGGCATGTGAGAGAGTAGGAAGAGAGGAGAGTGACTGGTTCTCAGTGAATGTTGGTTTGCGTCCGAGGTGCATGATGTCCCCATGGTTCTTTAATATGTTTATGGATAGGGAGGTGAATGCAAGAGTTTTGGAGAGAGGGGCAAGGATGCAGTCTGTTGTTGATGAGAGTGACTGGCAAGTGAGTCAGTTGTTGTTCGCTGATGATATACAGCTGTAGTGGCTGACTGACGTGAGAAACTGCAGAGGTTGGTAACTGAGTTTGAAAAAGTGTGTAAAAGGAGAAAGTCCAGAGTAAATGTGAATAAGGGCAAGGGTATTAGGTTCAGTAGGGTTGAGGGACAAATTAATTGGGGGGTAAGTTTGAAAGGAGAAAAACTGGAGGAAGTGAAGTATCTTACATATCTGGGAGTGGATTTGGCAGCGGATGGAACCATGGAAGCACAAGTGAGTCACAGGATGGGGGAAGGAGTGAAGGTTCTGGGAGTGATAAAGAATGTCTGGAAGGAGAGAATGATATCTTGGGAGCAAAAATGGGTATGTTTGAAGTAATAGTAGTTCCAACAATGTTATATGGTTGCAAAGCATGGGCTATAAAAGGATTATACAGAGGAGGGTGGATGTGTTGGAAATGAAATGTTTGAGGACAATATGTAGTGTGAGGTGGTTTCATCGAATAAGCAATGGAAGGTAAGAGAGATGTGTGGAAATAAAAAGAGAGTGGTTGAGAGAAAATTAGAGGGTGTGTTGAAATGGTTTGGACATATGGAGAGAATGAGCGAGGAAAGATTGACAAAGAGGATATATGTGTAAGAGGTGAAGGGAACAAGGAGAAGCAGACCAAATTGGAGGTAGAAGGATGGAGTGAAACAGATTTTGAGCGATCGGGGGTGAACATACAGGAGGGTGAGAGGTGTGCAAAGAACAGAGTAAATTGGAACGATGTGGTATACTGGGGTTGACAAGCTGTCAATGGACTGAACCAGGGAATATGAAGTATCTGGTGTACACCATCGAATGGGTTCTGGGACCAAGACATGGATAGGAAGGTGTGGTTTCGGTGAATTAGACATGAAAGCTACAGACTGATTGTGAAGGAATGTGGCCTTTTTTTGTCTGTTTTCTTAGCTCTACCTCAGTGATGTAAGAGGTAGTGATGCTATTTCCTTTGAGGCATGGTAGCAACAGAAATGGATGAAGGCAAGCAAGTATGAACATATACATATGTATATAAGTATGTGTCTGTGAAGGTATATGATGATATGTATATGTATGTATATATGCGTGTATAGGCATTTATGTATATATATAAATATATTCTTTCTTTCAAACTATTCACCATTTCCCGCGTTAGCGAGGTAGCGTTAAGAACAGAGAACTGAGCCTTTAAGGGAATATCCTCACCTGGCCCCCTTCTCTATTCCTTCTTTTGGAAAATTAAAAAAAAAATAATGAGAGGGGAGGATTTCCAGCCCCCCGCTCACTCCTGTTTTACAACACGCAGGGAATACGTGGGAAGTATTCTTTCTCCCCTATCCCTAGGGGATATATATATATATATATATATATATATATATATATATATATATATATATATATATATATATATATACATATTTTTTTTCTTTTTTTTTGCTTTGTCGCTGTTTCCCGCATTTGCGAGGTAGCGCAAGGAAACAGACGAAAGAAATGGCCCAACCCACCATCATACACATGTATATACATACGTCCACACACGCAAATATACATACCTACACACCTTTCCATGGTTTACCCCAGACGCTTCACATACCCTGATTCAACCCACTGACAGCACGTCAACCCCGGTATACCATATCGATTCAATTCACTCTATTCCTTGCCCTCCTTTCACCCTCCTGCATGTTCAGGCCCCAATCACACAAAATCTTTTTCACTCCATCTTTCCACCTCCAATTTGGTCTCCCACTTCTCCTCGTTCCCTCCAACTCCGACACATATATCCTCTTGGTCAATCTTTCCTCACTCATTCTCTCCATGTGCCCAAACCATTTCAAAACTCCCTCTTCTGCTCTCTCAACCACGCTCTTTTTATTTCCACAAAACTCTCTTACCATTACGTTACTTACTCGATCAAACCAACTCACACCACACATTGTCCTCAAACATCTCATTTCCAGCACATCCATCCTCCTGCGCACAACTCTATCCATAGCCCACGCCTCGCAACCATACAACATTGTTGGAACCACTTTTCCGTCAAACATGCCCATTTTTGCTTTCCGAGATAATGTTCTCGACTTCCACACATTCTTCAAGGCTCCCAGGATTTTCGCCCCCTCCCCCACCCTATGATCCACTTCCGCTTCCATGGTTCCATCCGCTGCCAGATCCACGCCCAGATATCTAAAACACTTTACTTCCTCCAGTTTTTCTCCATTCAAACATACCTCCCAATTGACTTGACCCTCAACCCTACAGTACCTAATTATCTTGCTCTTATTCACATTTACTCTTAACTTTCGTCTCTCACACACTTTACCAAACTCAGTTACCAGCTTCTGCAGTTTCTCACATAAATCAGCCACCAGCGCTGTATCATCAGCGAACAACAACTGACTCACTTCCCAAGCTCTCTCATCCCCAACACACTTCATACTTGCCCCTTTTTCCAAAACTCTTGCATTCACCTCCCTAACAACCCCATCCATAAACAAATTAAACAACCATGGCGACATCACGCACCCCTGCCGCAAACCTACATTCACTGAGAACCAATCACTTTCCTCTCTTCCTACACGTACACAAGCCTTATATCATCGATAAAAACTTTTCACTGCTTCTAACAACTTGCCTCCCACACCATATATTCTTAATACCTTCCACAGAACATCTCTATCAACTCTATCATATGCCTTCTCCAGATCCATAAATGCTACATACAAATCCATTTGCTTTTCTAAGTATTTCTCACATACATTCTTCAAAGCAAACACCTGATCCACACATCCTCTACCACTTCTGAAACCACACTGCTCTTCCCCAATCTGATGCTCTGTACATGCCTTCACCCTCTCAATCAATACCCTCCCATATAATTTACCAGGAATACTCAACAAACTTATACCTCTGTAATTTGAGCACTCACTCTTATCCCCTTTGCCTTTGTACAATGGCACTATGCACGCATTCCGCCAATCCTCAGGCACCTCACCATGAGTCATACATACATTAAATAACCTTACCAACCAGTCAACAATACAGTCACCCCCTTTTTTAATAAATTCCACTGCAATACCATCCAAACCTGCTGCCTTGCCGGCTTTCATCTTCCGCAAAGCTTTCACTACCTCTTCTCTGTTTACCAAATCATTTTCCCTAACCCTCTCACTTTGCACACCAACTCGACAAAAACACCGTATATCTGCCACTCTGTCATCAAACACATTCAACAAACCTTCAAAATACTCACTCCATCTCCTTCTCACATCACCACTACTTGTTATCACCTCCCCATTTGCGCCCTTCACTGAAGTTCCCATTTGCTCCCTTGTCTTACGCACTTTATTTACCTCCTTCCAGAACATCTTTTTATTCTCCCTAAAATTTAATGATACTCTCTCACCCCAACTCTCATTTGCCCTTTTTTCACCTCTTGCACCTTTCTCTTGACCTCCTGTCTCTTTCTTTTATATGTCTCCCACTCAATTGCATTTTTTCCCTATATATATATATATATATATATATATATATATATATATATATATATAAATATATATATAAGTTTGTTGAGTATTCCTGGTAAATTATATGGGAGGGTATTGATTGAGAGGGTGAAGGCATGTACAGAGCATCAGATTGGGGAAGAGCAGTGCGGTTTCAGAAGTGGTAGAGGATGTGTGGATCAGGTGTTTGCTTTGAAGAATGTATGTGAGAAATACTTAGAAAAGCAAATGGATTTGTATGTAGCATTTATGGATCTGGAGAAGGCATATGATAGAGTTGATAGAGATGCTCTGTGGAAGGTATTAAGAATATATGGTGTGGGAGGCAAGTTGTTAGAAGCAGTGAAAAGTTTTTATCGAGGATGTAAGGCATGTGTACGTGTAGGAAGAGAGGAAAGTGATTGGTTCTCAGTGAATGTAGGTTTGCGGCAGGGGTGTGTGATGTCTCCATGGTTGTTTAATTTGTTTATGGATGGGGTTGTTAGGGAGGTAAATGCAAGAGTCCTGGAAAGAGGGGCAAGTATGAAGTCTGTTGGGGATGAGAGAGCTTGGGAAGTGAGTCAGTTGTTGTTCGCTGATGATACAGCGCTGGTGGCTGATTCATGTGAGAAACTGCAGAAGCTGGTGACTGAGTTTGGTAAAGTGTGTGGAAGAAGAAAGTTAAGAGTAAATGTGAATAAGAGCAAGGTTATTAGGTACAGTAGGGTTGAGGGTCAAGTCAATTGGGAGGTGAGTTTGAATGGAGAAAAACAGGAGGAAGTGAAGTGTTTTAGATATCTGGGAGTGGATCTGGCAGCGGATGGAACCATGGAAGCGAAGTGGATCATAGGGTGGGGGAGGGGGCGAAAATTCTGGGAGCCCTTGAAGAATGTGTGGAAGTCGAGAACATTATCTCGGAAAGCAAAAATGGGTATGTTTGAAGGAATAGTGGTTCCAACAATGTTGTATGGTTGCGAGGCGTGGGCTATGGATAGAGTTGTGCGCAGGAGGATGGATGTGCTGGAAATGAGATGTTTGAGGACAATGTGTGGTGTGAGGTGGTTTGATCGAGTAAGTAACGTAAGGGTAAGAGAGATGTGTGGAAATAAAAAGAGCGTGGTTGAGAGAGCAGAAGAGGGTGTTTTGAAATGGTTTGGGCACATGGAGAGAATGAGTGAGGAAAGATTGACCAAGAGGATATATGTGTCGGAGGTGGAGGGAACGAGGAGAAGAGGGAGACCAAATTGGAGGTGGAAAGATGGAGTGAAAAGATTTTGTGTGATCGGGGCCTGAACATGCAGGAGGGTGAAAGGAGGGCAAGAATAGAGTGAATTGGAGCGATGTGGTATACAGGGGTTGACGTGCTGTCAGTGGAGTGAATCAAGGCATGTGAAGCGTCTGGGGTAAACCATGGAAAGCTGTGTAGGTATGTATATTTGCGTGTGTGGACGTGTGTATGTACATGTGTATGGGGGGGGGGGGTTGGGCCATTTCTTTCGTCTGTTTCCTTGCGCTACCTCGCAAACGCGGGAGACAGCGACAAAGTATAAAAAAAAAAAAAAAAAAAAAATATATATATATATATACATATATATATATATATATATATATATATATATATATATATATATATATATATATATATATATATAAATATATATATATCGTCCAAATGCCTCTCTCTTCTCTTTCACTAATACTCTTACTTCTTCATCCCACCACTCACTACCCTTTCTAATCAACCCACCTCCCACTCTTCTCATGACACAAGCATCTTTTGCGCAATCCATCACTGATTCCCTAAATACATCCCATTCCTCCCCCACTCCCCTTACTTTCATTGTTCTCACCTTTTTCCATTCTGTACTCAGTCTCTCCTGGTACTTCCTCACACAGGTCTCCTTCCCAAGCTCACTTACTCTCACCACCCTCTTCACCCCAACATTCACTCTTCTTTTCTGAAAACCCATACAAATCTTCACCTTAGCCTCCACAAGATAATGATCAGACATCCCTCCAGTTGCACCTCTCAGCACATTAACATCCAAAAGTCTCTCTTTCGCACGCCTGTCAATTAACACGAAATCCAATAACGCTCTCTGGCCATCTCTCATACGTACATAAGTATACTTATGTATATCTCACTTTTTAAACCAGGTATTCCCAATCATCAGTCATTTTTCAGCACATAAATCTACAAGCTCTTCACCATTTCCATTAACAACACTGAACACCCCATGTATACCAATTATTCCCTCAACTGCCACATTACTCACCTTTGCATTCAAATCACCCATCACTATAACCCGATCTCGTGCATCAAAACTACTAACACACTCATTCAGCTGCTCCCAAAACACTTGCCTCTCATGATCTTTCTTCTCATGCCCAGGTGCATATGCACCAATAATCACCCACCTCTCTCCATCAACTTTCAGTTTTACCCATATTAATCGAGAATTTACTTTCTTACACTCTATCACATACTCCAACAACTCCTGTTTCAGGAGTATTGCTACTCCTTCCCTTGCTCTTGTCCTCTCACTAACCCCTGACTTTACTCCCAAGACATTCCCAAACCACTCTTCCCCTTTACCCTTGAGCTTCGTTTCACTCAGAGCCAAAACATCCAGGTTCCTTTCCTCAAACATACAACCTATCTCTCCTTTTTTCACATCTTGGTTACATCCACACACATTTAGGCACCCCACTCTGAGCCTTCGAGGAGGATGAGCACTCCCCACGTGACTCCTTCTTCTGTTTCCCATTTTAGAAAGTTAATACAAGGAGGGGAGGATTTCTGGCCCCCCGCTCCCGTCCCCTCTAGTCGCTTTCTACGACACGCGAGGAATACGTGGGAAGTATATATGTATGTATATATATATATATATATATATATATATATATATATATATATATATATATATATATATATATATATATATATATTTTTTTTTTTTATACATTGTCGCTGTCTCCCGCGTTTGCAAGGTAGCGCAAGGAAACAGACGAAAGAAATGGCCCAACCCCCCCATAAACATGTATATACATACGTCCACACACGCAAATATACATACCTACACAGCTTTCCATGGTTTACCCCAGACGCTTCACATGCCTTGATTCAATCCACTGACAGCACGTCAACCCCGGTATACCACATCGCTCCAATTCACTCTATTCCTTGCCCTCCTTTCACCCTCCTGCATGTTCAGGCCCCGATCACACAAAATCTTTTTCACTCCATCTTTCCACCTCCAATTTGGTCTCCCTCTTCTCCTCGTTCCCTCCACCTCCGACACATATATCCTCTTGGTCAATCTTTCCTCACTCATTCTCTCCATGTGCCCAAACCACTTCAAAACACCCTCTTCTGCTCTCTCAACCACGCTCTTTTTATTTCCACACATCTCTCTTACCCTTATGTTACTCACTCGATCAAACCACCTCACACCACACATTGTCCTCAAACATCTCATTTCCAGCACATCCATCCTCCTGCGCACAACTCTTTTTCTTTCAAACTGTTCGCCATTTCCCGCATTAGCGAGATAGCGTTAAGAACAGAGGACTGGGCCTTTGAGGGAATACCCTCACCTGGCCCAATTCTCTGTTCCTTCTTTTGGAAAATTAAAAAAAAAAAAAAAAAACGAGAGGGGAGGATTTCCAGCCCCCCGCTCCCTCCCCTTTTAGTCGCCTTTTACGACACGCAGGGAATACGTGGGAAGTATTCTTCGTCCCCTATCCCCAGGGGATATATATATATATATATATATATATATATATATATATATATATATATATATATATATTTTTTTTTTTTTTTATTATACTTTGTCGCTGTCTCCCGCGTTTGCGAGGTAGCGCAAGGAAACAGACGAAAGAAATGGCCCAACCCCCCCCATACACATGTATATACATAAGTCCACACACGCAAATATACATACCTACACAGCTTTCCATGGTTTACCCCAGACGCTTCACATGCCTTGATTCAATCCACTGACAGCACGTCAACCCTGGTATACCACATCGCTCCAATTCACTCTATTCCTTGCCCTCCTTTCACCCTCCTGCATGTTCAGGCCCCGATCACACAAAATCTTTTTCACTCCATCTTTCCACCTCCAATTTGGTCTCCCTCTTCTCCTCGTTCCCTCCACCTCCGACACATATATCCTCTTGGTCAATCTTTCCTCACTCATTCTCTCCATGTGCCCAAACCACTTCAAAACACCCTCTTCTGCTCTCTCAACCACGCTCTTTTTATTTCCACACATCTCTCTTACCCTTACGTTACTCACTCGATCAAACCACCTCACACCACACATTGTCCTCAAACATCTCATTTCCAGCACATCCATCCTCCTGCGCACAACTCTATCCATAGCCCACGCCTCGCAACCATACAACATTGTTGGAACCACTATTCCTTCAAACATACCCATTTTTGCTTTCCGAGATAATGTTCTCGACTTCCACACATTCTTCAAGGCCCCCAGAATTTTTGCCCCCTCCCCCACCCTATGATCCACTTCCGCTTCCATGGTTCCATCTGCTGCCAGATCCACTCCCAGATATCTAAAACACTTCACTTCCTCCAGTTTTTCTCCATTCAAACTCACCTCCCAATTGACTTGACCCTCAACCCTACTGTACCTAATAACCTTGCTCTTATTCACATTTACTCTTAACTTTCTTCTTCCACACACTTTACCAAACTCAGTCACCAGCTTTTGCAGTTTCTCACATGAATCAGCCACCAGCGCTGTATCATCAGCGAACAACAACTGACTCACTTCCCAAGCTCTCTCATCCCCAACAGACTTCATACTTGCCCCTCTTTCCAAAACTCTTGCATTTACCTCCCTAACAACCCCATCCATAAACAAATTAAACAACCATGGAGACATCACACACCCCTGCCGCAAACCTACATTCACTGAGAACCAATCACTTTCCTCTCTTCCTACACGTACACATGCCTTACATCCTCGATAAAAACTTTTCACTGCTTCTAACAACTTTCCTCCCACACCATATATTCTTAATACCTTCCACAGAGCATCTCTATCAACTCTATCATATGCCTTCTCCAGATCCATAAATGCTACATACAAATCCATTTGCTTTTCTAAGTATTTCTCACATACATTCTTCAAAGCAAACACCTGATCCACACATCCTCTACCACTTCTGAAACCACACTGCTCTTCCCCAATCTGATGCTCTATACATGCCTTCACCCTCTCAATCAATACCCTCCCATATAATTTACCAGGAATACTCAACAAACTTATACCTCTGTAATTTGAGCACTCACTCTTATCCCCTTTGCCTTTGTACAATGGCACTATGCACGCATTCCGCCAATCCTCAGGCACCTCACCATGAATCATACATACATTAAATAACCTTACCAACCAGTCAACAATACATATATATATATATATATATATGTATATATATATATATATATATATATATATATATATATATATGTGTGTGTGTGTGTGTTTGATGATAGAGTCGCAGATATAGGGTGTTTTGGTCGAGGTGGTGTGCAAAGTGAGAGGGTTAGGGAATATCATTTGGTAAACAGAGAAGAGGTAGTAAAAGCTTTGCGGAAGATGAAAGCCGGCAAGGCAGCAGGTTTGGATGGTATTGCAGTGCAATTTATTAAAAAAGGGGTGACTGTATTATTGACTGGTTGGTAAGGTTATTTAATGTATGTATGACTCATGGTGAGGTGCCTGAGGATTGGCGGAATGCTTGCATAGTGCCATTATACAAAGGCAAAGGGGATAAGAGTGAGTGCTCAAATTACAGAGGTATAAGTTTGTTGAGTATTCCTGGTAAATTATATGGGAGGGTATTGATTGAGAGGGTGAAGGCATGTACACAGCATCAGATTGGGGAAGAGCAGTGTGGTTTCAGAAGTGGTAGAGGATGTGTGGATCAGGTGTTTGCTTTGAAGAATGTATGTGAGAAATACTTAGAAAAGCAAATGGATTTGTATGTAGCATTTATGGATCTGGAGAAGGCATATGATAGAGTTGATAGAGATGCTCTGTGGAAGGTATTAAGAACATATGGTGTGGGAGGCAAGTTGTTAGAAACAGTGAAAAGTCTTTATCGAGGATGTAAGGCATGTGTACGTGTAGGAAGAGAGGAAAGTGATTGGTTCTCAGTGAATGTAGGTTTGCGGCAGGGGTGTGTGATGTCTCCATGGTTGTTTAATTTGTTTATGGATGGGGTTGTTAGGGAGGTGAATGCAAGAGTTTTGGAAAGAGGGGCAAGTATGAAGTCTGTTGGGGATGAGAGAGCTTGGGAAGTGAGTCAGTTGTTGTTCGCTGATGATACAGCACTGGTGGCTGATTCATGTGAGAAACTGCAGATGCTGGTGACTGAGTTTGGTAAAGTGTGTGAAAGAAGAAAGTTAAGAGTAAATGTGAATAAGAGCAAGGTTATTAGGTACAGTAGGGTTGAGGGTCAAGTCAATTGGGAGGTAAGTTTGAATGGAGAAAAACAGGAGGAAGTAAAGTGCTTTAGATATCTGGGAGTGGATGTGGCAGCGAATGGAACCATGGAAGCAGAAGTGGATCATAGGGTGGGGGAGGGGGCGAAAATCCTGGGAGCCTTGAAGAATGTGTGGAAGTCGAGAACATTATCTCGGAGAGCAGAAATGGGTATGTTTGAAGGAATAGTGGTTCCAACAATGTTGTATGGTTGCGAGGCGTAGGCTATGGATAGAATTGTGCGCAGGAGGATGGATGTGCTGCAAATGAGATGTTTGAGGACAATGTGTGGTGTGAGGTGGTTTGATCGAGTAAGTAACATAAGGGTAAGAGAGATGTGTGGAAATAAAAAGAGCGTGGTTGAGAGAGCAGAAGAGGGTATTTTGAAATGGTTTGGGCACATGGAGAGAATGAGTGAGGAAAGATTGACCAAGAGGATGTATGTGTCGGAGGTGGAGGGAACGAGGAGAAGTGGGAGACCAACTTGGAGGTGGAAAGATGGAGTGAAAAAGATTTTGTGTGATCGGGGCCTGAACATGCAGGAGGGTGAAAGGAGGGCAAGGAATGGAGTGAATTGGAGCGATGTGGTATACCCGGGTTGACGTGCTTTCAGTGGATTGAATCAAGGCATGTGAAGCGTCTGGGGTTAACCATGGAAAGCTGTGTAGGTATGTATATTTGCGTGTGTGGACGTATGTATATACATGTGTATGGGGGTGGGTTTGGCCATTTCTTTCGTCTGTTTCCTTGCGCTACCTCGCAAACGCGGGAGACAGCGACAAAGAAAAAAAAAAATATATATATATATATATATATATATATATACATATATATATATATACATATATATATATGTATATATATATATTTTTCTTTTAAACTATTCGCCATTTCCAGCGTTAGCGAGGTAGCGTTTAGAACAGAGGACTGGGCCTTTTTTGGAATATCCTCACCTGGCCCCCTCTGTTCCTTCTTTTAGAAAATTAAAAAAAAAACGAGAGGGGATGATTTCCTTCCCCCCGCTCCCTCCCCTTTTAGTCGCCTTTTACGACATGCAGGGAATACGTGAGAAGTATTCTTAATCCCCTATCCCCAGGGATAATACATATAATATATTTTTTTTTTTTTTTTGCTTTGTCGCTGTCTCCCGCGTTTGCGAGGTAGCGCAAGGAAACAGACGAAAGAAATGGCCCAACCCACCCCCATACACATGTATATACATACGTCCACACACGCAAAATATACATACCTACACAGCTTTCCATGGTTTACCCCAGACGCTTCACATGCCCTGATTCAATCCACTGACAGCACGTCAACCCCGGTATACCACATCGATCCAATTCACTCTATTCCTTGCCCTCCTTTCACCCTCCTGCATGTTCAGGCCCCGATCACACAAAATCTTTTTCACTCCATCTTTCCACCTCCAATTTCGTCTCCCACTTCTCCTTGTTCCCTCCGCCCCCGACACATATATCCTCTTGGTCAATCTTTCCTCACTCATTCTCTCCATGTGCCCAAACCATTTCAAAACACCCTCTTCTGCTATCTCAACCATGCTCTTTTTATTTCCACACATCTCTCTTACCCTTACATTACTTACTCGATCAAACCACCTCACCACACTGGTGACTGAGTTTGGTAAAGTGTGTGAAAGAAGAAAGTTAAGAGTAAATGTGAATAAGAGCAAGGTAATTAGGTACATTGGGTTGAGGGTCAAGTCAATTGGGACGTAAGTTTGAATGGAGAAAAACTGGAGGAAGAAAAGTGTTTTAGATATCTGGGAGTGGATCTGGCAGCGGATGGAACCATGGAAGTGGAAGTGGATCATAGGGTGGGGGAGGGGGCGAAAATCTAGGGAGCCTTGAAGAATGTGTGGAAGTTGAGAACATTATCTCGGAAAGCAAAAATGAGTATGTTTGAAGGAATAGTGGTTCCAACAATGTTGTATGGTTGCGAGGCGTGGGCTATGGATAGAGTTGTGCGCAGGAGGATGGATGTGCTGGAAATGAGAAGTTTGAGGACATAAACATATATATATATATATATATATATATATATATATATATATATATATATATATATATATATGTATATATATATATATATATATATATATATATATATATATATATATATATATATATATGTATATATATATATATATATATATATATATATATATATATATATATATATATATAGTGCCATTCTACAAAGGCTAAGGGGATAAGAGTGAGCGCTCAAATTACAGAGGTATAAGTTTGTTGAGTATTCCTGGGAAATTATATGGGAGGGTATTGATTGAGAGGGTGAAGGCATGTACAGAGCAACAGACTGAGGAAGAGCAGTGTGGTTTCAGAAGTGGTAGAAGATGTGTGGATCAGGTGTTTGCTTTGAAGAATGTATGTGAGAAATACTTAGAAAAGCAATTGGATTTGTATGCAGCATCTATGGATCTGGAGAAGGCATATGATAGAGTTGATAGAGATGCTCTGTGGAAGGTACTAAGAATATATGGTGTGGGAGGCAAGTTAATATATGGTGTGGGAGGCAAGTTGTTAGAAGCAGTTTAAAGTTTTTATCGATGATGTAAGGCATGTGTACTTGTAGGAAGAGAGGAAAGTGATTGGTTCTCAGTGAATGTAGGTTTTCAGGAGGAGTGTGTGATGTCTCCATGGTTGTTTAATTTGTTTATGGATGGGGTTGTTAGGGAGGTGAATGCAAGAGTTTTGGAAAGAGGGGCAAGTATGCAGTCTGTTATGGATGAAAGAGCTTGGGAAGTGAGTCAGTTGTTGTTCGCTGATGATACAGCACTGGTGGCTGATTCATGTGAGAAACTGCAGAAGCTGGTGACTGAGTTTGGTAAAGTGTGTGAAAGAAGAAAGTTAAGAGTAAATGTGAATAAGAGCAAGGTTATTACGTACAGTAGGGTTGAGGGTCAAGTCAATTGGGAGGTAAGTTTGAATGGAGAA
This sequence comes from Panulirus ornatus, assembly GCF_036320965.1. Classification (NCBI taxonomy): domain Eukaryota; kingdom Metazoa; phylum Arthropoda; class Malacostraca; order Decapoda; family Palinuridae; genus Panulirus; species Panulirus ornatus. The sequence continues at coordinate 44,675,842 of NC_092233.1, forward strand.
AAACTGGAGGAAGTAAAGTGTTTTAGATATCTAGGAGTGGATCTAGCAGCGGATGGAACCATGGAAGCGGAAGTGAATCATAGGGTGGGGAGGAGGCGAAAATCCTGGGAGCCTTCAAGAATGTGTGGAAGTCGAGAACATTATCTCCGAAAGCAAAAATGGGTGTGTTTGAAGGAATAGTGGTTCCAACAATGTTGTATGGTTGCGAGGCGTGGGCTATGGATAGAGTTGTGCGCAAGAGGGTGGATGTGCTGGAAATGAGATGTTTGAGGACAATAAGTGGTGTGAGGTGGTTTGATCGAGTAAGTAACGTAAGGATAAGACAGATGTGTGGAAATAAAAAGAGCGTGGTTGAGAGAGCAGAAGAGGGTGTTTTGAAATGGTTTGGGCACATGGAGAGAATGAGTGAGGAGAGATTGATCAAGAGGATATATGTGTCGGAGGTGGAGGGAACGAGGAGAAGTGGGAGACCAAATTGGAGGTGGAAAGATGGAGTGAAAAAGATTTTGTGTGATCGGGGCCTGAACATGCAGGAGGGTGAAAGGGATGCAAGGAATAGAGTGCATTGGAATGATGTGGTATATTTGGGTCGACATGCTGTCAATGGATTGAACCAGGGCATGTGAAGCGTATGGGATAAACCATGGAAAGTTTTGTGGGGCCTGGATGTGGAAAGGGAGCTGTGGTTTCGGGCATTATTACATGACATCTAGAGACTGAGTGTGAACAAATATGGCCTTTGCTGTCTTTTCCTAGCGCTACCTCACACACATGAGGGAGTAGGGGGATGTTATTCCATGTGTGGCTAGGTGGCGATGGGAATAAATAAAGGCAGACAGTATGAATTATGTACATGTGTATATATGTATATGTCTGTGTGTGTATATATATGTGTACATTAAGATGTATAGGTATGTATATTTGCGTGTGTTGACGTGTATATATATACATGTGTATGGGGATGGGTTGGGCCATTTCTTTCATCTGTTTCCTTGCGCTACCTCGCAAACGCGGGAGACAGCGACAAAGCAAAATAAAAAAAAATAAATAATATATATATATATATATGTGTGTGTCTGTATATGAGTCGATGTGCCATTCTTTGTCTATTTTCTAGTGGTACCTCACTGTTGCAAGAAACTGTTCTAAGGTGTAATAAATAAATAAATATATTTCATTTATATATATCTATTATATAGCGGAAGTGGATCATAGGGTGGGGGAGGGGGCGAAAATTCTGGGAGCCTTGAATAATGTGTGGAAGTCGAGAACATTATCTCGAAAAGCAAAAATGGGTATGTTTAAAGGAATAGTGGTTCCAACAATGTTGTATGGTTGCGAGGCATGGGCTATGGATAGAGTTGTGCGCAGGAGGATGGATGTGCTGGAAATGAGATGTTTGAGGACAATGTGTGGTGTGAGGTGGTTTGATCGAGTAAGTAACGTAAGGGTAAGAGAGATGTGTGGAAATAAAAAGAGCATGGTTGAGAGAGCAGAAGAGGGTGTTTTGAAATGGTTTGGGCACATGGAGAGAATGAGTGAGGAAAGATTGACCAAGAGGATATATGTGTCGGAGGTGGAGGGAACGAGGAGAAGAGGGAGACCAAATTGGAGGTGGAAAGATGGAGTGAAAAAGATTTTGTGTGATCGGGGCCTGAACATGCAGGAGGGTGAAAGGAGGGCAAGGAATAGAGTGAATTGGATCAATGTGGTGTACCAGGGTTGACGTGCTGTCAGTGGATTGAATCAGGGCATGTGAAGTGTCTGGGGTAAACCATGAAAGGTGTGTAGGTATGTATATTTGCGTGTGTGGACGTATGTATATACATGTGTATGGGGGTGGGTTGGGCCATTTCTTTCATCTGTTTCCTTGCGCTACCTCGCAAACGCGGGAGACAGCGACAAAGCAAAAAAACAAAAAAAATTATACTTTGTCGCTGTCTTCTATGTTAACGAGATAGCAAAGGGGAACAGACAAAAGAATGGCCCAACCACCCACGTACACATGTATATACATATGTATCCACACATGGACATATACATACCTAAACATTTCAACGTATACATATATATATATACGAAGCTAAAGGGTAATGGGGAAGAGTGGTTTAGGAATGTCTTAGGAGTAAAGTCAGGGGTTAGTGAGAGGACAAGAGCAAGGAAAGGAGTAGCACTACTCCTGAATATGGAGTTGTGGGAGTATGTGATAGAGTGTAAGAAAGTAATTTCTAGATTGATATGGGTAAAACTGAAAGTTGATGGAGAGAGTTGGGTGATTATAGGTGCATATGCACCTGGGCATGAGAAGAAAGATCATGAGAGGCAAGTGTTTTGGGAGCAGCTGAATGACTGTGTTAGTGGTTTTGATGCACAAGACCAGGTTATAGTGATGGGTGATTTGAATGCAAAGGCGAGTAATGGGGCAGTTGAGGGAATAATTGGTATACATGGAGTGTTCACTATTGTAAATGGAAATGGTGAAGAGCTTGTAGATTTATGTGCTGAAAAAGGAGTGGTGATTGGGAATACCTGGTTTAAAAAGTGAGATATACATAAGTATACGTATGTAAGTAGGAGAGATGGCCAGAGAGCATTATTGGATTACGTGTTAATTGATAGACGCACGAAATAGAGACTTTTGGATGTTAATGTGCTGAGAGGTGCAACTGGAGGGATGTCTGATCATTATCTTGTGGAGGCGAAAGTGAAGATTTGTGGGGGTTTTCAGAAAAGAAGAGAGAATGTTGGGGTGAAGAGAGTGGTGAGAGTAAGTGAGCTTGGGAAGGAGACTTGTGTGAGGAAGTACCAGGAGAGACTGAGTACAGAATGGAAAAAGGTGAGAACAAAGGAGTTAAGGGGAGTGGGGGAGGAATGGGATGTATTTAGGGAAGCAGTGATGGCTTGCGCATAAGGTGCTTGTGGCATGAGAAGCGTGGGAGGTGGGTTGATTAGAAAAGGTAGTGAGTGGTGGGATGAAGAAGTAAGATTATTAGTGAAAGAGAAGAGAGAGGCATTTGAACGATTTTTGCAGGGAAAAAATGCAAATGAGTGGGAGAGGTATAAAAAAAGAGGCAGGAGGTCAAGAGAAAGGTGCAAGAGGTGAAAAACAGGGCAAATGAGAGTTGGGGTGAGAGAGTATCATTAAATTTTAGGGAGAATAAAAAGATGTTTTGGAAAGAGGTAAATAAAGTGCGTAAGACAAAGGAACAAATGGGAACTTCAGTGAAGGGGGCTAATGGGGAGGTGATAACAAGTAGTGGTGATGTGAGAAGGAGATGAAGTGAGTATTTTGAAGGTTTGTTGAATGTGTTTGATGATAGAGTGGCAGATATAGGGTGTTTTGGTCGAGGTGGTGTGCAAAGTGAGAGGGTTAGGGAAAATGATTTGGTAAATGGAGAAGAGGTAGTAAAAGCTTTACGGAAGATGAAAGCGGGCAAAGCAGCAGGTTCGGATGGTATTGCAGAGGAATTTATTAAAAAAGGGGGTGACTGTATTGTTGACTGGTTGGTAAGGTTATTTAATGTATGTATGATTCATGGTGAGGTGCCTGAGGATTGGCGGAATGCTTGCATAGTGCCATTATACAAAGGCAAAGGGGATAAGAGTGAGTGCTCAAATTACAGAGGTATAAGTTTGTTGAGTATTCCTGGTAAATTATATGGGAGGGTATTGATTGAGAGGGTGAAGGCGTGTACAGAGCATCAGATTTTGGAAGAGCAGTGTGGTTTCAGAAGTGGTAGAGGATGTGTGGATCAGGTGTTTGCTTTGAAGAATGTATGTGAGAAATACTTAGAAAAACAAATGGATTTGTATGTAGCATTTATGGATCTGGAGAGGGCATATGATAGAGTTGATAGAGATGCTCTGTGGAAGGTTTTAAGAAAATATGGTGTGGGAGGCAACTTCTTAGAAGCAGCGAAAAGTTTTTATCGAGGATGTAAGGCATGTGTACGTGTAGGAAGAGAGGAAAGTGATTGGTTCTCAGTGAATGTAGGTTTGCGGCAGGGGTGTGTAATGTCTCCATGGTTGTTTAATTTGTTTATGGATGGGGTTGTTAGGGAGGTGAATGCAAGAGTTTTGGAAAGAGGGGCAAGTATGCAGTCTGTTGTGGATGAGAGAGCTTGGGAAGTGAGTCAGTTGTTGTTCGCTGATGATACAGCGCTGGTGGCTGATTCATGTAAGAAACTGCAGAAGCTGGTGACTGAGTTTGGTAAAGTGTGTGAAAGAAGAAAGTTAAGAGTAAATGTGAATAAGAGCAAGGTTATTAGGTACAGTAGGGTTGAGGGTCAAGTCAATTGGGAGGTAAGTTTGAATGGAGAAAAACTGGAGGAAGTGAAGTGTTTTAGATATCTGGGAGTGGATCTGGCAGCAGATGGAACCATGGAAGCGGAAGTGAATCATAGGGTGGGGGAGGGGGCGAAAATCCTGGGAGCCTTGAAGAATGTTTGGAAGTCGAGAACATTATCTTGGAAAGCAAAAATGGTTATGTTTGAGGGAATAGTGGTTCCAACAATGTTGTATGGTTGTGAGGCGTGGGCTATGGATAGAGTTGTGCGCAGGAGGGTGGATGTACTGGAAATGAGATGTTTGAGGACAATATGTGGTGTGAGGTGGTTTGATCGAGTAAGTAACGTAAGGGTGAGAGAGAGGTGTGGAAATAAAAAGAGTGTGGTTGAGGGAGAAGAAGAGGGTGTTTTGAAATGGTTTGGTCACATGGAGAAAATTAGTAGGGAAAGATTGACCAAGACAATATATGGGTCAGAGGTGGAGGGAATGAGGGGAAGTGGGAGACCAAATTGGAGGTGGAAAGATGGATTGAAAAAGATTTTGTGTGATCAGAGCCTGAACATGCAGGAGGGTGAGAGGCGTGCAAGGAATTGGAAGTGAATTGGAGTGAATTGGAACGATTTGGTATACCGGGGTCGACGTGCTGTCAATGGATTGAACCAGGGCATGTGAAGCGTCTGGGGTAAACCATGGAAAGTGTGTGGGGCCTGGATGTGGAAAGGGAGCTGTGGTTTCGGTGCATTATTACATGACAGCTAAAGACTGGTTGTGAACGAATGGGGCCTTTGGTGTCTTTCCTAGCGCTACCTCGCACACATGAGGGGGGAGGGGGTTGTTATTCCATGTGTGGCGAGGTGGCGATGGGAACAAATAAAGGCAGACAGTATGAATTATGTACATGTGTATATATGTATGTCTGTGTGTGTATATATATATGTGCACATTGAGATGTATAGGTATGTATAGGTGCGTGTGTGGACGTGTATGTATATACATGTGTATGTGGGAGGGTTGGGCCATTCTTTCGTCTGTTTCCTTGCGCTACCTCGCTAATGCGGGACACAGCGACAAAGCAAAATAAAAAAAATAAATATATATATATAGAGTTGATAGAGATGCTCTGTGGAAGGTATTAAGAATATATGGTGTGGGAGGAAAGTTGTTAGAAGCAGTGAAAAGTTTTTATCGAGGATGTAAGGCATGTGTACGTGTAGGAAGAGAGGAAAGTGATTGGTTCTCAGTGAATGTAGGTTTGTGGCAGGGGTGTGTGATGTCTCCATGGTTGTTTAATTTGTTTATGGATGGGGTTGTTAGGGAGGTAAATGCAAGAGTTTTGGAAAGAGGGGCAAGTATGAAGTCTGTTGGGGATGAGAGAGCTTGGGAAGTGAGTCAGTTGTTGTTCGCTGATGACACAGCGCTGGTGGCTGATTCATGTGTGAAACTGCAGAAGCTGGTGACTGAGTTTGGTAAAGTGTGTGGAAGAAGAAAGTTAAGAGTAAATGTGAATAAGAGCAAGGTTATTAGGTACAGTAGGGTTGAGGGTCAAGTCAATTGGGAGGTAAGTTTGAATGGAGAAAAACTGGAGGAAGTGAAGTGTTTTAGATATCTGGGAGTGGATCTGGCAGCGGATGGAACCATGGAAGCGGAAGTGGATCATAGGGTGGGGGAGGGGGCGAAAATTCTGGGGGCCTTGAAGAATGTGTGGAAGTCGAGAACATTATCTCGGAAAGCAAAAATGGGTATGTTTGAAGGAATAGTGGTTCCAACAATATTGTATGGTTGCGAGGCGTGGGCTATGGATAGAGTTGTGCGCAGGAGGATGGATGTGCTGGAAATGAGATGTTTGAGGACAATGTGTGGTGTGAGGTGGTTTGATCGAGTAAGTAACGTAAGGATAAGAGAGATGTGTGGAAATAGAAAGAGCGTGGTTGAGAGAGCAGAAGAGGGTGTTTTGAAGTGGTTTGGGCACATGGAGAGGATGAGTGAGGAAAGATTGACCAAGAGGATATATGTGTCGGAGGTGGAAGGAACGAGGAGAAGAGGGAGACCAAATTGGAGGTGGAAAGATGGAGTGAAAAAGATTTTGTGTGATCGGGGCCTGAACATGCAGGAGGGTGAAAGGAGGGCAAGGAATAGAGTGAATTGGAGCGATGTGGTATACCGGGGCTGACGTGCTGTCAGTGGATTGAATCAAGGCATGTGAAGCGTCTGGGGTAAACCATGGAAAGCTGTGTAGGTAAGTATATTTGCGTGTGTGGACGTATGTATATACATGTGTATGGGGGGGTTGGGCAATTTCTTTCGTCTGTTTCCTTGCGCTACCTCGCAAACGCGGGAGACAGCGACAAAGTATAAAAAAAAAAAGAAAAAAATATATATATATATATATATATATATATAGTTTGAATGGAGAAAAACTGGAGGAAGTGAAGTGTTTTAGATATCTGGGAGTGGATCTGGCAGCGGATGGAACCATGGAAGCGGAAGTGGATCATAGGGTAGGGGAGGGGGCAAAAATTCTGGGAGCCTTGAAGAATGTGTGGAAGTCGAGAACATTATCTCGGAAAGCAAAAATGGGTATGTTTGAAGGAATAGTGGTTCCAACAATATTGTATGGTTGCGAGGCGTGGGCTATGGATAGAGTTGTGCGCAGGAGGATGGATGTGCTGGAAATGAGATGTTTGAGGACAATGTGTGGTGTGAGGTGGTTTGATCGAGTAAGTAACGTAAGGGTAAGAGAGATGTGTGGAAATAAAAAGAGCATGGTTGAAAGAGCAGAAGAGGGTGTTTTGAAATGGTTCGGGCACATGGAGAGAATGAGTGAGGAAAGATTGACCAAGAGGATATATGTGTCGGAGGTGGAAGGAACGAGGAGAAGAGGGAGACCAAATTGGAGGTGGAAAGATGGAGTGAAAAAGATTTTGTGTGATCGGGGCCTGAACATGCAGGAGGGTGAAAAGAGGGCAAGGAATAGAGTGAATTGGAGCGATGTGGTATACCGGGGTTGACGTGCTGTCAGTGGATTGAATCAAGGCATGTGAAGCGTCTGGGGTAAATCATGGAAAGCTGTGTAGGTATGTATATTTTGCGTGTGTGGACGTATGTATATACATGTGTATGGCGGTGGGTTGGGCCATTTCTTTGGTCTGTTTCCTTGCGCTACCTCGCAAACGCAGGAGACAGCGACAAAGCAAAAAAAAAAAATATATATATAGATATATATATATATATATATATATATATATATATATATATATATATATATATATATATATATATATATATTTTCCCTGGGGATAGGGGATTAAGAATACTTCCCACGTATTCCCTGCGTGTCGTAGAAGGCGACTAAAAGGGGAGGGAGCGGAGGGCTGGAAATCCTCCCCTCTCGTTTTTTTTTTAATTTTCCAAAAGAAGGAACAGAGGGGGCCAGGTGAGGATATTCCAAAAAAGGCCCAGTCCTCTGTTCCTAACGCTACCTCGCTAACGCGGGAAATGGCGAATAGTTTGAAAGAAAAGAAAAAGAATATATATATATATATATATATATATATATATATATATATATATATATATATATATATATATATATATATATTTCTTTTCTTTCTTTCGTACTATTCGCTATTTCCCATGATAGCGAGGTAGTATTAAGAACAGAGGACTGGGCCTTTGAGGGAATATCCTCACCTGGTCCCCTTCTCTGTTCCTTCTTTTGGAAAATTGAAAAAATGAGAGGGGAGGATTTCCAGCCACCCGCTCCCTCCCTTTTTAGTCGCCTTCTACGACACGCAGGGAATACGTGGGAAGTATTCTTTCTCCCATATCCCCAGATATATATATATATATATATATATATATATATATATATATATATATATATATATATATATACCACTTCTGAAACCACACTGCTCTTCCCCAATCTGATGCTCTGTACATGCCTTCACCCTCTCAATCAATACCCTCCCATATAATTTGACAGGAATACTCAACAAACTTATACCTCTGTAATTTGAGCACTCACTCTTATCCCCTTTCCCTTTGTACAATGGCACTATGCAAGCATTCCGCCAATCCTCAGGCACCTCACCATGAATCATACATACATTAAATAACCTTACCAACCAGTCAACAATACAGTCACCCCTTTTTTTAATAAATTCCACTGCAATACCATCCAAACCTGCTGCCTTGCCGGCTTTCATCTTCCGTAAAGCTTTTACTACCTCTTCTCTATTTACCAAATCATTTTCCCTAACCCTCTCACTTTGCACACCACCTCGACCAAAACACCCTATATCTGCCACTCTATCATCAAACACATTCAACAAACCTTCAAAATACTCACTCCATCTCCTTCTCACATCACCACTACTTATTATCATCTGCCCATTAGCTCCCTTCACTGAAGTTCCCATTTGCTCCCTTGTCTTACGCACTTTATTTACCTCCTCCCAAAACATATTTTTATTCTCCCTGAAATTTAATGATACTCTCTCACCCCAAGTCTCATTTGCCCTCTTTTTCACCTCTTGCACCTTTCTCTTAACCTCCTGCCTCTTTCTTTTATACCTCTCCTACTCATTTGCATTTTTTCCCTGCAAAAATCGTCCAAATGCCTCTCTCTTCTCTTTCACTAATAATCTTACTTCTTCATCCCACCACACACTACCTTTTCTAATCAACCCACCTCCCACGCTTCTCATGCCACAAGCATCCTTTGCGCAAACCATCACTGCTTCCGTAAATACATCCCATCCCTCCCCCACTCCCCTTAACTCCTTTGTTCTCACCTTTTTCCATTCTACAGTGTACTCAGTCTCTCCTGGTACTTCCTCACACAAGTCTCCTTCCCAAGCTCACTTACTCTCACCACTCTCTTCACACCAACATTCTCTCTTCTTTTCTGAAAACCCCCACAAATCTTCACCTTCGCCTCCACAAGATAATGATCAGACATCCCTCCAGTTGCACCTCTCAGCACATTAACATCCAAAAGTCTCTCTTTCGTGCGTCTATCAATTAACACGTAACCCAATAACGCTCTCTAGCCATCTCTCCTACTTACATACGTATACTTATGTATATCTCGCTTTTTAAACAGGTATTCCCAATCACCAGTCCTTTTTCAGCACATATATCAACAAGCTCTTCACCATTTCCATTTACAACACTGAACACTCCATGTATACCAATTATTCCCTCAACTGCCACATTACTCACCTTTGCATTCAAATCACCCATCACTATAACCCGGTCTTGTGCATCAAAACCACTAACACACTCATTCAGCTGCTCCCAAAACACTTGCCTCTCATGATCTTTCTTCTCATGCCCAGGTGCATATGCACCAATAATCACCCATCTCTCTCCATCAACTTTCAGTTTTACCCATATCAATCTAGAATTTACTTTCTTACACTCTATCACAGACTCCCACAACTCCATATTCAGGAGTAGTGCTACTCCTTTCCTTGCTCTTGTCCTCTCACTAATCCCTGACTTTACTCCCAAGACATTCCCAAACCACTCTTCCCCTTTACCCTTGAGCTTCGTTTCATTCAGAGCCAAAACATCCAGGTTCCTTTCCTCAAACATACTACCTATCTCTCCTTTTTTCTCATCTAGGTTACATCCACACACATTTAGACACCCCAATCTGAGCCTTCGAGGAGAATGAGCACTCCTCACTTGACTCCTTCTTCTGTTTCCCATTTTAGAAAGTTAAAATACAAGGAGGGGAGGGTTTCTGGCCCCTGGCTCCCGTCCCCTTTAGTCACCTTCTACGACACGTGAGGAAGTATTCTTTCTCCCTTATCCCCAGGAATAATATATATATATATATATATATATATATATATATATATATATATATATATATATATATATACTGGTTCTCAGTGAATGTAGGTTTGCGGCAGGGGTGTGCGATGTCTCCATGGTTGTTTAATTTGTTTATGGATGGGGTTGTTAGGGAGGTGAATGCAAGAGTTTTGGAAAGAGGGGGCAAGTATGAAGTCTGTTGTGGATGAGAGAGCTTGGGAAGTGAGTCAGTTGTTGTTCGCTGATGATACAGCGTTGGTGGCTGATTCATGTGAGAAACTGCAGAAGCTGGTGACTGAGTTTGGTAAAGTGTGTGAAAGAAGAAAGTTAAGAGTAAATGTGAATAAGAGCAAGGTAATTAGGTACAGTAGGGTTGAGGGTCAAGTCAATTGGGAGGTAAGTTTGAATGGAGAAAAGCTGGAGGAAGTAAAGTGTTTTAGATATCTGGGAGTGGATCTGGCAGCGGATGGAACCATGGAAGCGGAAGTGGATCATAGGGTGGGGGAGGGTAAGAAAATCCTGGGAGCCTTGAAGAATGTGTGGAAGTCGAGAACATTATCTCGGAAAGCAAAAATGGGTATGTTAGAAGGAATAGTGGTTCCAACAATGTTGTATGGTTGCGAGGCGTGGACTATGGATAGAGTTGTGCGCAGGAGGATGGATGTGCTGGAAATGAGATGTTTGAGGACAATGTGTGGTGTGAGGTGGTTTGATCGAGTAAGTAACGTAAGGGTAAGAGAGATGTGTGGAAATAAATAGAGCGTGGTTGAGAGAGCAGAAGAGGGTGTTTTGAAATGGTTTGGGCACATGGAGAGAATGAGTGAGGAAAGATTGACCAAGAGGATATATGTGTCGGAGGTGGAGGGAACGAGGAGAGGTGGGAGACCAAATTGGAGGTGGAAGAATGGAGTGAGAGAGATTTTGTGTGATCGGGGCCTGAAAATGCAGGAGGGTGAAAGGAGGGCAAGGAATAGAGTGAATTGGATCGATGTGGTATACCGGGGTTGACGTGCTGTCAGTGGATTGAATCAGGGCATGTGAAGCGTCTGGGGTAAACCATGGAAAGCTGTGTAGGTATGTATATTTGCGTGTGTGGACGTATGTATGTTCATGTGTATGGGGGTGGGTTGGGCCATTTCTTTTGTCTGTTTCCTTGCGCTACCTCGCAAACGCGGGAGACAGCGACAAAGCAAAAGAAAAAAAATATATATATATATATATATATATATATATATACACATAAATATATACAAATATATCTTATCCCTGGAGATAGGGGAGAAAGAATACTTCCCACGTATTCCCTGCGTGTTGTAGAAGGCGACTAAAAGGGGAAGGAGCGGGGGGCTGGAAATCCTCCCCTCTTTTTTTTTTTTTCCCCAAAAGAAGGAACAGAGAAGGGGGCCAGGCGAGGATATTTCCTCAGAGGCCCAGTCCTCTGTTCTTAGCGCTACCTTGCTAATGCGGGAAATGGCGAAGAGATTAAAAGAAAGAAAAGACAAATATATACATATGTACATATTACATACCTGCTGCCTTCATTCATTCCCGTTGCCACCCTGCAACACATAAAATGACACCTCCCTCCCACCACACGCGTGCGAGGAAGCGCTAGGAAAAGGCAACAAAGGTCACATTCATTCACGCTCAGTCTCTAGCTGTCATGTATGATGCACCAAAATCACAGCTCCCTTTCCACATACAGGCCCCACAAAACTTTCCATGGTTTATCCCATACGCTTCACATGCCCTGGTTCAATCCATTGACAGCATGTCGACCCAAATATACCACATCATTCCAATGCACTCTATTCCTTGCATCCCTTTCACCCTCCTGCATGTTCAGGCCCTGATCACTTATAATCTTTTTCACTCCATCCTTCCACCTCCAATTTGGTCTCCCACTTCTCGTTCCCTCCACTTCTGACACATATATCCTCTTTGTCAATCTTTCCTCACTCATTCTCTCCATGTGACCAAACTATTTCAATACACCCTCTTCTGCTCTCTCAGCCACACTCTTTTTATTACCAGACATCTCTCTTAACCTTTCCTTACTTACCCGATCAAACCACCTCACACCACATACTGTCCTCAAACGTCTCATTTCTAGCACAACCACCCTCCTCCGCACAACCCTATCTATAGCCTACGCCTCGCAACCACATAACATTGTTGGAATCACTATTCCTTCAAACATACCCATTCTTGCTTTCCAAGATAATGTTCTCGCCTTCCACACATTCTTAAACGCTCCCAGAACCTACGCTGCTCCCCCACCCTGTGACTCACTTCCACTTCCATGGTTCCATCCGCTGCCAAATCCACTCCCACATATCTAAAACACTTCACTTCCTAGGAATAGAGGAGAAAGAATACTTCCCACGCATTCCCCACATGTCGTAGAAGACGACTAAAGGGGACGGGAGCAAGGGCTAGAAACCATCCCCTCAATGTACTTCAGCTTTCTAAAAGGAGAAACAGAAGAAGGAGTCATGCGGGGAGTGCTCATCCTCTTCGAAGGCTCAGATTAGGGTGTCTGGATGTGTGTGCATGTAACCAAGATGAGAAAAAAGGAGAGATAGGTAGTATTTTTGAGGAAAAAAAACCTGGATGTTTTGGCTCTGAGTGAAATGAAGCTTTACGGTAAAGGGGAAGAGCGTTTTGGGAATGTTTTGGAAGTAAAGTCAGGGTTTGGTGAGAGGACAAGAGCAAGGGAAGGAGCAGCACTACTCCTGAAATAGGAGTGGTGGGAGTATGTGATAGAGTGTAAGAAAGTAAAGGAGTTGTGAGTAAAGAAAGTAAAGGAGTTGTAAGAAAGTAAAGGAGTTGTGAGAGTATGTGATATGGGTAAAACTGAAAGTGGATGGAGAGAGATGGGTGATTGTTGGTGCCTATGCACCTGGTCATGAGAAGAAAGTTCATGAGAGGCAAGTGTCTTGGGAGCAGCTGAGTGAGTGTGTTAATAGCTTTGATGTGTGATTTGAATGCAAAGGTGAGTAATGTGGCAGTTGAGGGTATAATTGGTGTACATGGGGTGTTCAGTGTTTTAATTGAAATAGTGAAGAGCTTGAACATTTGTGTGCTGAAAAAGGACTGATGATTGGGAATGATATACATATGTATACATATGTAAGAAGGAGAGATGGCCAGAGAGTTTTATTGGACTATGGAGGCATGTCTGATCATTATCTTCTGGAGGCGAAGGTGAAGATTTGTAGAGGTTTTCAGAAAAGAAGAGAGAATGGTGAGAGTAAGTGAGCTTAGAAAGGAGACTTATGTGAGGAATAACCAGGAGAGAATGAGTAGAGAATGGAAAAAGGTAAGAGCAAATGACGTAAGGGGAGTGGATGTATTTAGAGAAGCAGTGATGGCTTGCGCAAAAAATGCTTGTGGCATGAGAAAGATGGCAGGTGGGAAGATCAGAAAGGGTAGTGAGTGGTGGGAAAAAGAAGTAAGATTGTTAGTGAAAGAGAAGAGAGAGGCATTTGCATGATTTTTGCAGGGAAGTAGTGCAAATGAGTGGGAGATGTATAAAAGAAAGAGGCAGGGGGTCAAGAGAAAGGTATTATTATTATTGTTATTTTGCTTTGTCGCTGTCTCCCACGTTAGCGAGGTAGAGGCAAGGAAACAGACGAAAGAATGGCCCAACCCGCCCACATACACATGTATATACATACACGTCCACACACGCAAATATATATACCTATACATCTCAACATATACATATATATACACATAGACATATACATATATACACATGTACATAATTCATACTGTCTGCCTTTATCTAATCCTATCGCCACCCCGCCACACATGCAATAACAACCACCTCCCCCCTCATGTGCGCGAGGTAGCGCTAAGAAGACAACAGAGGCCCCATTCCTTCACACTCAGTCGCTAGCTGTCATGTAATAATGCACCAAAACCACAGCTCCCTTTCCACATCCAGGCCCCACAGAACGTTCCATGGTTTACCCCAGATGCTTCACATGCCCTGGTTCAATCCACTGACAGCATGTCGACCCCGGTATACCACATCATTCCAATTCACTCTATTCCTTGCACGCCTTTCACCCTCCTGCATGTTCAGGCCCCGATCACTCAAAGTCTTTTTCACTCCATCTTTCCACCTCCAATTTGATCTCCCACTTCTCCTCGTTCCCTCCACCTCAGACACATATATCCTCTTGGTCAATCTTTCCTCACTCATTCTCTCCATGTGACCAAACCATTTCAAAACACCCTCTTCGGCTCTCTCAACCACACTCTTTTTATTACCACACATCTCTCTTACCCTTACATTACTTACTTGATCAAACCACCTCACACCACATATTGTCCTCAAACATCTCATTTCCAGCACATCCACTCTCCTGCGCACAACTCTATCCATAGCCCATGCCTCACAACCATACAACATTGTTGGAACCACTATTCCTTCAAACATACCCATTTTTGCTTTCCGAGATAATGTTCTCGACTTCCAAACATTCTTCAAGGTTCCCAGAATTTTCGCCCCTCCCCAACCCCATGATTCACTTCCGCTTGCATGGTTCCATCCGCTGCCAAATCCACTCCCAGATATCTAAAACACTTCACTTCCTCCAGTTTTTCTCCATTCAAACTTACCTCCCAATTGACTTGACCCTCAACCCTACTGTACCTAATAACCTTGCTCTTATTCACACTTACTCTCAACTTTCTTCTTTCACACACTTTACCAAACTCAGTCACCAGCTTCTGCAGTTTCTCAAATGAATCAGCCACCAGTGCTGTATCATCAGTGAACAACAACTGACTCACTTCCCAAGCTCTCTCATCCACAACAGACTGCATACTTGCCCCTCTTTCCAAAACTCTTGCATTCACCTCCCTAACAACCCCATCCATAAACAAATCAAAAAACCATGGAGACATCACACACCCCTGTCGCAAACCTACATTCACTGAGAACCAAACACTTTCCTCTCTTCCTACACGTACACATGCCTTACATCCTCGATAAAAACTTTTCACTGCTTCTAACAACTCGCCTCCCACACCATATATTCTTAATACCTTCCACAGAGCATCTCTATCAACTCTATCATATGCCCTCTCCAGATCCATAAATGCTACATACAAATCCATTTGCTTTTCTAAGTATTTCTCACATACATTCTTCGAAGCAAACACCTAATCCACACATCCTCTACCACTTCTGAAACCACACTGCTATTTCCCAATCTGATGCTTTGTACATGCCTTCACCCTCTCAATCAATACCCTCCCATATAATTTACCAGGAATACTCAACAAACTTATACCTCTGTAATTTAAGCACTCACTCTTATCCCCTTTGCCTTTGGACAATGGCACTATGCAAGCATTCTGCCAATCCTCAGGCACCTCACCATGAGTCATACATACATTAAATAAACTTACCAACCAGTCAACAATGCAGTCACCCACTTTTTTTAATAAATTCCACTGCAATACCATCCAAACCCGCTGCCTTGCCGGCTTTCATCTTCCACAAAGCTTTTACTACCTCTTCTCTGTTTACCAAATCACTTTCCCTAACCTTCTCACTTTGCACACCACTTCGACCAAAACACCCTATATCTGCCACTCTATCATCAAACACATTCAACAAACCTTCAAAATACTCACTCCATCTCCTTCTCACATCACCACTACTTGTTATCACCTCCCCATTAGCCCCCTTCACTGAAGTTCCCATTTGTTCTCTTGTCTTACGCACTTTATTTACCTCCTTCCAAAACATCTTTTTATTCTCCCTAAAATTTAATGATATTCTCTCACCCCAACTCTCATTTGCCCTCTTTTTCACCTCTTGCACCTTTCTCTTGACCTCCTGCCTCTTTCTTTTATACATCTCCCACTCATATGCATTATTTCCCTGCAAAAATTGCCCAAATGCCTCTCTTCTCTTTCACTAATCTTACTTCTTCATCCCACCACTCACTACCCTTTCTAATCTGTCCACCTCCCATGCTTCTCATGCCACAAGCAACTTTTGCACAAGCCATCACTGCTTCCCTAAATACATCCCATTCCTCCCCTACTCTCTTTTTTACAAGAGGTAAAAAAGAGGGCAAATGAGAGTTGGGGGGAGAAAGTATCATCAAATTTCAAGGAGAATAAAAAGATGTTTTGGAAGGAGGCAAATAAAGTGTGTAAGACAACAGAATCAATGGGAACATTGGTGAAGTGGGCTAATACAGAGGTAATAACAATTAATGGTAAAGTGAGAAGATGAGAGAGTATTTTGAAGGTTTGTTGAATGTGTTTGATGATACAATGGCAGACATAGGGTTTATTGGTCGAGGTGGTGTGTGAAGTGAGAGGGTGAGGGAGAATGGTTTGGTAAACACAGTTATTGGTCGAGGTGGTGTGTGAAGTGAGAGGGTAGGGAGAATGGTTTGGTAAACACAGAAGATGTATTAAAAGCTTTGCGGATGATGAAAGCCGGAAAGGCAGCAGATTCGGATTGTACTGCAGTGGAATTTACTAAAAAAGGGGGTAACTGTGTTGCTGACTGGCTTGTAAGGATATTCAATGCATGTATGGTTCATGGTGAAGTGCTTGAGGATTAGCGGAATGCATGCATAGACCCACTGTACAAAGGCAAAGAGGAAAAAGGTGAGTGTTGGTTTCAGAAGTAGTAGTAGAAGTGTGGATCAAGTGTTTCCTTTAGAGAATGAATATGAGAAATAATCAGAAAACCAGATGGATTTGTATGTAGCATCTATGGATCTAGAGAAGGCATTTGATAGAGTTGACAGAGATCCTCTGTAGAAGATTTTCAGAGTATATGATGTGGGAGGTAAGTTGCTGGAAGCAATGTAAGACATGTGTATGAGTAGGAAAAGAGGAAAGTTATTGGTTCCCAGTGAATTTTGGTTTGTGGCAGGGGTGCGTGATGTCTCCATGGTTGTTTAATTTGTTTATGAATGGGGTTGTTAGGGAGGTGAATGCAAGAGTTTTGGAAAGAGGGGCAAGTATGCAGTCTGTTGTGGATGAGAGGGCTTGGGAAGTGAGTCAGTTGTTTTAGATATCTGGGAGTGAATTTAGCGGCAGATGGAACCATGGAAGCAGAAGTGAGTCACAGGGAGGGGGAGGGGGCAAAGATTCTGGGAGCGTTGAAGATTGTGTGGAAGGCAAGAATGTTATCTCAGAAAGTGAAAATGGGTATGTTTGAAGGAATAGTGGTTCCAACAGTGTTATATGATAGTGAGGCATGGACTATAGATAGGGTTGAGCAGAAGAGGGTGGATGTGTTGGAAATATTTGAGGACAATATGTTATGAGAGGTGATTTGATCAAGTAAGTGACAAAAGGGTAAGAGATATGTGTGGTAATAAAAAGAGTGTGGATGAGAAAGAAGAGGAGGGTGTATTGAAATGGTTTAGTCACATGAAGAGAATGAGTGAGGAAAGATTGACAAAGAGGGGATATATGTGTCAGAGGGAGGTGGAGGGAACGAGGAGAAGTGAGAGAGCAAATTGGAGGTGGAAGGAGAGAGAGAAAAAGATTCTGAGCGATCGAGGCCTGAATATACAGGATGGTGGAAGTCATGCAAGGAATAGAGTGAATTGGATCAATGTGGTATACCAGGGTCGACGTGATGTCAGTGGGTTGAACCAGGGCATGTGAAGCGTCTGGGTTAAACCATGGAAAGTTCTCTGGAGCCCTAGATATGGAAAGGGAGCTGTGGTTTCGGTGCATTACACATGACAGCTAGAGACTAAGTGTGATTGAATGTAGCCATTGTTCTCTTTTCCTAGCACTACCTCGCACACGCATGGGGGGAGGAGGTACCAATTCATGTGTGGCAGGGTGGCGACTAGAATGGATGAAGGCACCAACAGACTGCATACTTCCCCTCTTTCCAAGACTCTTGCATTCACCTCCCTAACAACCCCATCCATAAACATATCAAACAACCATGGAGACATCACGCACCCCTGCCGCAAACCAACATTCACTGAAAACCAATCACTTTCCTCTCTTCCTACACGTACACATGCCTTACATCCTCGATAAAGACTTTTCACTGCTTCTAACAACTTGCCTCCCAAGCCATATATTCTTAATACCTTCCACAGAGCATCTCTATCAACTCTATTGCATGCCCTCTCCAGATCCATAAATGCTACATACAAATCCATTTGCTCTTCTAAGTATTTCTCACATACATTCTTCAAAGCAAACACCTGATCCACACATCCTCTTCACTTCTGAAACCACACTGCTCTTCCCCAATCTGATGCTCTGTACATGCCTTCACCCTCCTAATAAATACCCTCCAATATAATTTCCTAGGAATACTCAACAAACTCATACCTCTGTAATTTGAACACTCACTTTTATCCCCTTTGCCTTTGTACAATGGCACTATGGAAGCATTCTGCCAATACTCAGGCACCTCACCATGAGTCATACATACATTAAATAACCTTACCAACCAGTCAACAATACAGCCACCCCTTTTTTTAATAAATTCCACTGCAATACCATCCAAACCCACTGCCTTGCATATATTCACATGTAAATATTCATACTTGCTGCCTTCATCTATTCCCGTTGCCACCCTGCCAACCACGAAAAACATCATCCCCCTCCCCAACCACACGTGCATATGTAGTGCTATGGAAAAGACAAAAAGGCAACATTCATTCACAGTCAGTCTCTAGCTGTCATGTGTAATGCACCGAAACTACAGCTCCCTTTCCACATCCCTTTCCATGGTTTACCCCAGATGCTTCACATGCCCTGGTACAATCCATTGACAGCAAGTTGACCCAAGTATACCTTATCGGTCCGTTTCACTCTACTCGTTGCAAACCTTTCACCCTCCTGTATGTTCAGGCCTCGATCGCTCAAAATCTTTTTCACTCCATCCTTCCACCTCCAATTTGGTCTACCACTTCTCGTTCCCTCCATCTCTAACACGTATATCCTCTTTGTCAATCTTTTTTCACTCATTCTCTCCATGTGACCAAGCCATTTCAAGAGACCCTCTTCTGCTCCCTCAACCACACTCTTTTTATTACAATACACCTCTCTTACCCTTTCATTACTTATTCAATCAAACCACCTCACACCACATATTGTCCTCAAACATTTTATTTCCAAAACTGCTACTCTCCTCCACACAAACCTATCTATAGCCCATGCCTAACAACCATATGACATTGTTGGACCCAGTATATCTTGAAACTTAACCATTTTTGCTCTCCGAGATAACGTTCTCAACTTTCACATATTCTTCAATGCTCCCAGAACCTTTGCCTCCTCCCCCACCCTGTGACTAACTTACACTTCCATGCTTCCATCCACTGTTAAATCATTTCCCAGATATCTAAAAGTTTTTCTTCATTCAAACTCACCTCCCAATTACTCGAAATACCTTCCACAAAACATATCTATCAACTCTATCATATGCCATCTCCACATCCATAAATGCTACAAACAAATCCATCTATTTTCTAAGTATTTCTCTCATGCATCCTTCAAAGCAAACACCTGATCCACACATGCTCTACCACTTTTGAAACCACACTGCTCTTCCCCAATCTGATGCTTTATACATGCCTTTACCCTCATAATCAATACCCTCCCATATAATTTCTGAGGAATACTCAAAAACTTTATAATTTCTTTTTATTACTATACTCTGTTGCCATCTCCCAAGCCAGAGAGGTAGCGCAAGGAAACAGACGAAAGAATAGCCCCACCCACCCACATACACATGTATATACATACACGTCCTCACACAGCACATACACATATCTATACATCTCAATGTATACATATATATACACATACAGACATATACATATATACACATGTACTTAATTCATAGTCTGCCTTCATTCATTCCCGTCGCCACCCCACCACATATGAAATGAGAACCCCTTTTCCCCGTATGTGCGCGAGGTAGCGCTAGGAAAAGACAACAAAGGCCACAATCGTTCACACTCAGTCTCTAGCTCTCATGTATAGTGCACCAAAACCACAGCTCCCTTTCCACATACAGGCCCCACAAAACATTTCATGGTTTATCCCAGACGCTTCACATGCCCTGGTTCAATCCATTGACAGCACGTTGACCCCGATATACCACATTGTTCCAGTTCACTCTATTCCTTGCACGCCTTTCACCCTCCAGCATGTTCAGGCACCGATCACTACATCTTTTTCACTCCACCTTTCCACCTCCAATTTGGTCTTCCACTTCTCGTTCCCTCCACATCTGACACATATATCCTCATTGTCAATCTTTCCTCACTCATTCTCTACATGTGACAAAACCATTTCAATACACCCTCTTCTGCTCTCTCAACCACACTCTTTTTATTTCCACACCTCTCTTACCCTTTCATTACTTACTCGATCAAAGCACCTCACACCACATTTTGTCCTCAAACATCTCATTTCCAGCACATCCACCCTCCTCTGCACAACTCTATCTATAGCCCACACCTCGCAACCATAAAACATTGTTGAAGCCACTATTCCTTAAAACATACACTTTTTTGCTTTCCACGATAATGTTCTCGACATCCACACATTTTTCAATGCTCCCAGAACTTTCACCCCCTCCCCCACTCTATGATTCACTTCTGCTTCCATGTTCCCATCCGCTGCCAAATTTACTCCCAGATATCTAAAACACTTTACTTCCTCCAGTTTTTCTCCATTTAAACTTACTTCCCAATTGACATGTCCCTCAACCCTACTGTACCCAATAACCTTGCTCTTATTCACATTTCCTCTCAGCTTTCTTCTTTCACACACTTTACCAAACTCAGTCACCAGCTTCTGCAGTTTCTCACATGAATCAGCCACAAGCCCTATATCATCAGCAAACAACAACTGACTCACTTCCCAAGTTCTATCATCCACAACAGACTGCATACTTGCCCCTCTTTCCAAAACTCTTGCATTCACCTCCCTAACAACCTAATCCATAATCAAATTAAACAACCATGGAGACATCACACATACCTGCCGCAAACCAACATTCACTGAAAACCAATCACTTTCCTCTCTTCTTACACGTACACATACCTTACATCCTCGATAAAAACTTTTCACTGCTTCTAACAACTTACCTCCCACACCATATATTCTTAATATCTTCCACAGAGCATCTCTATCAACTCTATCATATTCCTTCTCCAGATCCATGAATGCTACATACAAATCCATTTGCTTTTATAAGTATTTCTCACATACATTCTTCAAAGCAAACACCTGATCCACACATCCTCTACCACTTCTGAAACCACACTGCTCTTCCCCAATTTGATGCTCTGTACATGCCTTCACCCTCTCAATCAATACCCTCCCATATAATTTACCAGGAATACTCAACAAACTTATACCTCTGAAATTTGAGCACTCACTCTTATCCCCATTCCGCCAATCCTCAGGCACCTCACCATGAGTCATACATACATTAAATAACCTTACCAGCCAGTCAACAATACAGTCACCCCCTTTTATAATAAATTAAACTGGAATACCATCCAAACCCGCTGCCTTGCCAGCTTTCATCTTCCGCAAAGCTTTTACTACCTCTTGTCTGTTTAACAAATCATTCTCCTTTACCCTATCACTATTCACACCATCTCGACCAAAACACCCTATATCTGCCACTCTATCATCAAACACATTCAACAAACCTTCAAAATACTCACTCCATCTCTTTCTCACATCACCACTACTTGTTATCATCTCCCCATTAGCCCCCTTCACTGATGTTCCCATTTGTTCCCTTGTCTTACGCACTTTATTTACCTCCTTCCAAAACATCTTTTTATTCTCCCTAAAATCTAATGATACTCTCTCACCCCAACTCTCATTTGCCTTCTTTTTCGCCTCTTGCACCTTTCTCTAGATCTCCTGCCTCTTTCTTTTATACATCTCCCAATCATTTGCATTATTTCCCTGCAAAAATTGTCCAAATGCCTCTCTCTTCTCTCTCACTAATAATCTTACTTCTTCATCCCACCACTCACTACCCTTTCTAATCTGCCCACCTCCCACGCTTCTCATGCCACAAGCATCTTTTGCACAAGCCGTCACTGCTTCCCTAAATACATCCCATTCCTCCCCAGCTCCCCTTACCTCCTTTGCTCTCACCTGTTTCCATTCTGTTTTCAGTCTCTCCAGGTACTTCCTTAAACAAGTCTCCTTCCCAACCTCACTCACTCTCACCACTCTCTTCATCCAACATTCTCTCTTCTTTTCTGAAAACCTCTACAAATCTTCACCTTCGCCTCCATAAGATAATGATCAGACATCCCTCCAGTTGCACCTCTCAGCACATTAACATCCAAAAGTCTCTCTTTCGTGTGCCTATCAATTAACACGTAATCCAATAGCGCTCTCTGGCCATCTCTCCTACTTACATACATATACTTATGTATATCTCTCTTTTTAAACCAGGTATTCCCAATCACCAGTCCTTTTTCAGCACATAAATCTACAAGCTCTTCACAAGCTCAAAAACTTATACCTCTTTAATCTGAACACTCACCTTTATCCCCTTTGCCTTTGTACAATGGCACTATGCATGCATTCCGCAAATCCTCAGGCACTTCACCATGAACCATACATACAATGAATATCCTTACCAACCAGTAAACAACACAGTCACCCCCTTTTTTAATAAATTCCACTGCAATACCATTTAACCCACCCCCATGCTAACTTTTATCTTCCACAAAGCTTTCACTACCTCTTCTCTGTTTACCAAACCATTTTCCCTGACCCTCTCACTTCACACACAAACTCAATCAAAACACCCTATATCTGCCACTCTATCATCAAAGATATTCAACAAACCTTCAAAATATTCTCTTCACCATTATTTGTTATTGCCTCCCCTTCAATGATGTTCCCATTTGTTCTCTTGTCTTATGCACTTAATTCACCTTCCAAAACATATTTTCACTCTCCCTAAGATTTAATGATACTCCCTCACCCCAACTCCCATTGCCTCTTTTTCACCTCTTGTACCTTTCTCTTAACCTCTTGCCTCTTTCTTTTATACATCTCCCAGTCATTCGCACTACTTCCCTGCGAAAATGGTCTAAAAGCCTCTCTCTTCTCTTTCACTAACAATCTTACTTCATCCCACCACTCACTATCGTTTCTAATCTGTCCACCTCCCACCTTTTTCATGCCACAAGCATCTTTTGCACAAGCCATCACTGCTTCCCTAAATACATCCCATTCCTCCCCCACTCCCATTATGTCATTTGCTCTCACCTTCTTCCATTCTGCACTCAATCTCTCCTGGTACTTCCTCACACAAGTCTCCTTTCCAAGCTCACTTACTCTCACCATTCTCTTCACCCCAACATTATCTCTTCTTTTCTGAACATCTCGACAAATCTTCACCTTCACCTCTACAAGATAATGATCAGACATCTCTCCAGTTGCTCCTTTCAGCACATTAACATCCAAAAGTCTCTCTATCACGTGCTTATCAATCAACATGTAATCCAATAATGCTCTCTAGCCATCTCTCCTACTTCCATACGTATGCTTATGTATATCTCTCTTTTGAAGCCAGGTATTCCCAATCACCAGTCCTTTTTCAGGACACAAATCTAGAAGCTCTTCCCCATTTCCATTTAAAAGACTGGACACCACATGTACTTCACTTATACCCTCAACTGCCACATTACTCACCTTTGCATTCAAATCATCCATCAAAGCTACTAACACACTCACTCAGCTGCTCCTAAAACACTTGCCTCTCATGATCTTTCTTCTCATGATCTGGTGCATAGGCACCAATAATCACCCATCTCTCTCCATCCACTTTCAGTTTTACCCCTATCAATCTAGAGTTTACTTTCTTACACTCTATCACGTACTCCCACAACTGCTTTAGGAGTAGTGTTACTCCATTATTACTTGCTCTTGTCCTCTCACCAACCCCCTGACTTTACTCCTAAGACATTCCCAAACCACTCTTCCACTTTACCGTAGAGCTTCGTTTCACTCAGAGCCAAAACATCCAGGTTCCTTTCCTTAACCATACTACCTATCTCTCCTCTTTTTCTCATCGTGGTTACATCCACACACATTTAGACACCCCAGTTTAAGCCTTCGAGGAGGATGAGCACTCCCCGCATGACTCCTTCCTTTCAGAAAGTTAAAATGCATGGAGGGGGAGGGTTTCCAGCTCCCCACTCCCGTCCCCTTTAGTCGCCTTCTACAAAACATGGGGAAAGTGTGGAAAGTAATCTTTCTCCCCTATCCCTATAAAAGAAAATGGCAGGAGATCAAGACAAAGGTGCAAGAGGTGAAAAAGAAGGCAAATGAGAGTTGGGTTGAGAAGGTATCATTATGTCTTGGGGAGAATAAAAAAATGTTTTGGAAAGAGGTAAATTTAAGTGAGTAAGAGAAGAGAACAAATGGGAACATCGGTGAAGAGGGATAATGGGAGGGTTATAAAACGTAGTGGTGAAGTGAGGAGATGGAGTGACCATTTTGAAGGTTTGTTGAATGTGTTTGATGATAGAGTGGCAGATATAGTGTTTTTTGGTCAAAGTTGCATGTGAAGTGAGAGAGTCAGGGAGAATTATTTGGTAAACAGAGAAGAGGTAGTGAAAGCTTTGCGGAAGATGAAAGCTGGCAAGGCGGCAGGTTTGGATGGTATTGCTATGGAATTTATTAAAAAAAGGGGGTGACAGTGTTGTTGATTGGTTGGTGAGAATATTCAATGTATGTATGTTTCATGGTGAAGTGCTCGAGAATTGACAGAATGCAGGCATAGTGCCATTGTACAAAGGCAAATTACAGAGGTATAAGTTTGTTCAGTATTCTTGGTTAATCATAGGAGAAAGTATTGATTGAGAGGGTAAAGGCATGTACAAAGTATCAGACTGGGGAAGAGCAGTGTGGTTTAAGAAGTGGTAGAGGATGTGTGGATCAGGTGTTTGCTTTAAAGAATGTATGTGAGAAATACTTAGAAAAACAGATGGATTTGTACATAGCATTTATGGATCTGG
This sequence comes from Panulirus ornatus, assembly GCF_036320965.1. Taxonomy (NCBI): domain Eukaryota; kingdom Metazoa; phylum Arthropoda; class Malacostraca; order Decapoda; family Palinuridae; genus Panulirus; species Panulirus ornatus. The sequence goes on from NC_092233.1 coordinate 44,700,999, forward strand.
AGAAGGCATATGATAGGGCCGATAAGAGATGCTTTGTGTAAGGGATTAAGAGTATATGGTGTGGGAGATAAGTTGCTAGAAAAGTTTTACCTAGGATGTAAGGCATGTGTACATGTAGAAAGAGAGGAAGGTAAATGGTTAACAGTGAATGTCGGTTTGTGGCAGGGATGTGTGATGTCTTCATGGTTGTTTTCTTGTTTATGGATGGGGTTGTTAGGGAGGTAAATGCAAGACTTTTGGAGAGAGAGGCAAGTATGCAGTGTGTTGAGGATGAGAGGGCTTAGGAAGTGAGTCAGTTGTTGTTTCCTGATGATACAGGGCTGGTGGTTGAATTGGGTGAGAAACTCCAGAAGCTGGTGACTGAGTTTGGTTAAGTGTGTAAAAGAAGAAAGCTGAGAGTAAATGTGAATAAGAGCAAGGTTATTGGGATCAATAGGCTTGAGGAACAAGTTAACTGGGAGTTAAGTTTGAATGGAGAAAAACTAGAGGAAGTGAAGTGTTTTAGATATCTGAGAGTGGATTTTGCAACAGATGGAACCATGGAAGCGGAAGTGAGTCACAGGGTGGGGGAGGTTGCGAAGGTTCTGGGAGCGTTGAAGAATGTATGGAAGGCGAGATCGTTATGTAGGAGAGGAAAAATAGGTATGTTTCAAGGAATACTGGTTCCAACAATGTCATATGGTTGTGAGGCATGGGCAATAGACAAGATTGTGCAGAAGAGGGTGGAATGTGTTGGTAATGAGATGTTTTAAGAATGTGGTGTGAGGTGGTTTGATCGAGTAAGTAATAAAATGGTAAGAGAGATGTGTGGGAATAAAAAGAGTGTGGTTAAGAGAGCAAAAGAGATTGTGTTGAAATGGTTTTGCACATGGAGAGAAGGCATGAGGAAAGATTGACCAAGAGGATATATGTGTCAGAGGTAGAGGGAAAGAGGAGAAGCAGGATACCAAACAGGAGGTGGAAGGATGGAGTGAAAAAGATTTTGAGCAATTGGGGCCTGAACATACAGGAGGGTGAAAGACATGCAAGGAACAGAGTGAATTGGAACAATGTGGTATACCGGGGTTGACGTGCTGTCAATGGATTGATTCAGGGCACGTGATGCATCTCAGGTAAACCATGGAAAGTTTTGTGGGGCCTGGATGCACCAACCTCTGCATGTATGCAGTCTGTTGTGGATGAGAGGGCTTGGGATGTGGGTCAATTGTTGTTAACTGGTCATACAGTGCTGTTGGCTGATTCTGGTGAGAAACTGCACAAAGTTAGTGAATGAGATTGGTAAAGTGTGTGAAAGAAGAATGTTGACGGTAAATGCGAATAAGAGCACGGTTATTAGGTTCAGTAGGGTTGAGGGACAAGTTAATTGGGAGGTAGGTTTGAAAGGAGAAAAGCTGGAGGAAGTAAAGTGTTTTATATATCTGGGAGTGGACTTAGCAGTGGATGGAACCATGGAAGCGGAAGTGAGTCATAGGGTGGTGGAATGGAACAAAGGTTCTGGGAGTACTGAAGAATGTGTAGAAGGCAAAAACATCATCTCAAAGAGCAAAATGGGTATGTTTGAAGGAATAGTGGTTCCAACAATGTTACATGGTTGCGGAGTATGTGTTATAGATAGGGTTGTGAGAAGGAGGATGGATGAGTTGGAAATTAAATGTTTTTTGAGGACAATATGTGGTATGAAGTGGTTTGATCAAGTAAGTAATCAAAGGGTAAGAGAGATGTGTGGTAATAAAAAGAGTGTGGTTGAGAAAGCAGAAGAGAGTGTTTTGAAATGGTTTGGTCACATGGAGAGAATGAGTGAGGAATCATTGACAATGAGGATATATGTGTCAGAGGTGGAGGGAACGAGGAGAAGTGGGAGACCAAACTGGAGGTGGAAGGATGGAGTGAAAAAGATTTTGAGTGATCGGGGCCTGAACATGCAGGAGGGTGAAAGGCGTGCAAGGAATAGAGTGGATTGGAATGATGTGGTATACTGGGGTCGACATGCTGTCAATGGATTAAACCAGGGCATGTGAAGCGTATGGGGTAAACCATGGAAAGTTTTGTGGGGCCTGGATGTGGAAAGGGAGCTGTGGTTTCGGTGCATTATACATGACAGCTAGAGACTGAGTGTGAACGAATGTGGGTATTGTTGTCTTTTCCTGGCACTACCTCGTGTGCGTGCGGGGGGAGGGGGATGTCATTTCATGTGTGGTGGGTGGCGACGGAAATGAATAAAGGCAGCAAGTATGAATTATATACATGTGTATATATGTATATGTCTGTGTATGTATATATATGTATACACTGAAATGTATAGGTTTTTATATGTGGGTGTGTGGAAGTGTGTGTATATACACGCGTATGTGGGTGGGTTGGGCCATTCATTCATCTGTTTCCTTGCGCTACCACGCTAATGCGGGAGACAGTGACAAAGTATAATAATAATAATAAAAAAAAATATTATCATCATTAAAATTACTGTTACATTCTCCCCTATCACTGGGGATAGGGGAGAAAGAATACTTGCCATGTATTCCCTGCATGCTGTAGAAGGCAACTAAAGGGGACAGGAGCAGGGTGGCTAGAAACCCTCCCCTCCTTTCTAAAATGGAAAACAGAAGAAGGAGGAGTCATGCAGGAGTGCTCATCCTCTTTGAAGGCTCAGATTGGGGGTGTCTAAATGTGTGTGGATGTAACCAAGATGAGAAAAAACGAGAGATAGGTAGTATGTTTGAGGAAAGGAACCTGGATGTTTTGGCTTTGAGTGAAATGAAGCTCAAGGGCAAAGAGTAAGAATGGTTTGGGAATGTCTTGGAAATAAAGTCAGAGGTTGGTGAGAGGACAAGAGCAAAGAATGGAGTAACACTACTCCTGAAGAAGGAGTTGTCCTAGTATGTGATACAGTGTAAGTAAACTCTAGATTGATATGGGTAAAACTAAAAATGGATAGAGAGAGATGGGTGATTATTGGTCCATGTGCACCTGGTCATGAGCAAAATTATCATGAGAGGCAAGTATTTTGGGAGCAGCTGAGTGAGTGTGTTAGCAGCTTTGATGCACGAGACCGGGTTATAGTGATGTGTGATTTGAATGCAAAGGTGAATAATGAGCAGTTGAGGGTATAACTGGTGTACATGGGGTGTTCAGTGTTGTAAATGGAAATGGTCAAGAGCTTCTAGATTTGCGTGCTGAAAAAGGATGGTGATTGGGAATACCTGGTTTAAAGAGATACACATAAGTATATGTATGTAAGTAGGAGACATGGCCAGAAAGCGTTATTGGATTACGTGTTAATTGATAGGCGCATGAAAGAGAGACTTTTGGACGCTAATAAGCTGAGGGGCAACTGGAGGGATGTCTGATCATTATCTTGTGGAGTTGAAGGTGAAGATTTGTGGGGGTTTTCATAAAAGAAGAGAGAATATTAGGGTAATGAGAATGGTGAGAGTAAATGAGCTTGGAAAGGAGACTTGCATGAGGAAGTACCAGGAGAGATTGAGTGCAGAATGAAAAAGGGTGAGAGCAAATGACACAAGGGGAGTGAGGGAGGAATGAGATATATTTAGGGAAAGAGTGATGGCTTGTGCAAAAGATGCCTATGGCATCAGAAAGGTGGGAGTTGGGCAGATTAGAAAGGGTAGTAAGTGGTGGGATGAAGAATTAAGATTGTTAGTGAAAGAGAAGAGAGAAGCATTTGGATGATTTTTGCAGGGAAATAGTGCAAATGACTGGGAGAGGTATAAAAGAAAGAGGCAGAAGGTCAAGAGAAAGGTGCAAGAGGTGAAAGAGAGGGCAAATGAGAGATTATTGTTAAGTTTTAGGGAGAATAAAAAGACGTTTTGGACGGAGGTAAATAAAGCATAAGACAAGAGAACAAATGGGAACATCGGTGAAGGGGACTAATGGGGAGGTAAGTAATTGGAAGGTTTGTTGAATATGTTTGATGATAGAGTGGCAGATAAAGGGTGTTTTGGTTGAGGTGGTGTGTGAAGTGAGAGGGTCAGGGAGAATGGCTTGGTAAACAGAGAAGAGGTAGTAAAAGCTTTGCGGAAGATGAAAGCCAGAAAGGTGGCAGGTTTGGATGGTATTGCAGTGGAATTCATTAAAAAAAGGTGGTGACTGTGTTGTTGACTGGTTAACAAGGATATTCAATGTATGCATGGTTCATGGTGATGTGCCTGAGGATTGGTGGAATACATGCATGGTGCCACTGTACAAAAGCAAAGGGGATAAAGGTGAATGTTCAAATTATAGAGGTATAACTTTGTTGAGTATTCCTGGGAAATCATATGGGAGGGTACTGATTCAGAGGGTAAAGGCATGTATAGAGCATCAGTTTGGGGAAGAGCAGTGTGCTTTCAGAAGTAGTAGAGGATGTGTGGATCAGGTGTTTGCTTTGAAGAATGTATGTGAGAAATACATAGAAAAACAAATGGATTCGTATGAAGCATTGATGGATCTGGAGAAGGCATATGATAGAGTTGATGGAGATGCTCTGTGGAAGCATTAAGAGTATATGGTGTGGGAGTTAAGATGCTAGAAGCAGTGTGAAGTTTTTATCGAGGATGTAAGGCATGTGTGTGAGTAGGAAGAGAGGAAAGAGGTGTGCATAATGTCTCTATGATTGTTAATTTGTTTATGGATGGGGTTGTTAGGGAGGTGAATGCAAGAGTTTTAGAAAGAGGGGCAAGTATGCAGCCTGTTGTGGATGAGACAGCTTGGGAAGTGAGTCAGTTGTTGTTCACTGATGATACAGCACTGGTGGCTGATTCGCGTGAGAAACTGCAGAAGCTGGTGACTGATAAAGTGTGCGAAAGAACAGAGCTGAGATTGAATGTGAATAAGAGCAAGGTTATTAGGTTCAGTAAGGTTGAGGGTCAAGTCAATGGGGAGGTAAGTTTGAATGGAGAAAAACTGACGGAAAAGAAGTGTTTTAGATATCTGGGAGTGGATTTAGCAGCGGATGGAACCATGGAAGCGGAAGTGAGTCACAGGGTGGGGGAGGGAACAAAGGTTCTGGGAGCATTGAAGAATCTTTAGAAGGAGAGAACGTCCTACAGAGCAAAAATGGGTATGTTTGAAGGAATAGTGGTTCCAACAATGTTAAATGGCTGTGAGGCATGGGCTATAGATACAGTTGAGTGGAGGAGGGTGGATGTGTTGGAAATTAAATGTTTGAGGACAATATATGGTGTGAGGTGGTTTGAAGGAGTAGGTGATGAAAGGGTAAGAGAGATGTGTGGTAATAAAAAGAGTGTGGTTGAGAAAGCAGAAGAGGGTGTGTTGAAATGGTTTGGTCACATGGAGAGAATGAGTGAGGAAAGATTGACAGAGGATATATGTGCCAAAGATGGAGGGAACGAGGAGAAGTGGGACACCAAATTGGAGGTGGAAGGATGGAGTGAAAAAAGATTTTGAGTGATCAGGGCCTGAATATACAAGAGGGTTAAAGGCATCCAAGGAATAGAGTTAATTGGAACGATGTGGTTTACAGGGGTTGACGTGCTGTCAATGGACTGAACCAGGGCACGTGAAGCGTATGGGGTAAACCATGGAAAGTTTTGTGGGGCCTAGATGTGGAAAGGGAGCTGTGGTTTCGGTGTATTACATGACAGCTTGAGACTGGGTGTGAATTAATAAAGCCTTTGTTGCCTTTTCCTAGCAGTACCTCACAAGCACGTGTGCGGGGGGAGGGGGGTGCCATTTCATGTGTGGCGGGGTGGTGACCGGAATGGATAAAGGCAGCGAGTATGAATATGTACATGTGTTTATATGTATATGTCTGTGTATGTACATGTATGTATACATTGAAATGTATAGGTATGTATATGTGCATGTGTGGGCATGTATCTATATACATGTGTATGTGGGTGGGTTGGGCCATTCTTTCATCTGTTTCCTTATGCTACCTTGATAATGCAGGACAAAGCGATAAAGTATAATAAATAAATGTTATTATTATCATTATACTTAATCCAACCCACCCACATACACATGTATATACATCAACTCCCACACATGCACATACACATTTCAATGTATTTATTTATATATTTTACTTTGTCGCTGTCTCCCATGTTAGCGAGGTAGTGCAAGGAAACAGACGAAAGAATGGCCCAACCCACCCACATACACATGCATATATATACACGTCCACACATGCACATATACATATCCATACATCTCAACGTATACATATATATACACACACAGACATATACATATGTTCACATGTACATAATTCATACTGTCTGCCTTTATTCATTCCCATCGCTAACCCGCCACACACAAAATAACAACCCCCTCCCCCTCATGTGTGCGAGGTAGCGCTAGGAAAAGACAACAAAGGCCACATTCGTTCACACTCAGTCTCTAGCTGTCATGTAAAAATGCACCAAAACCACAGCTCCCTTTCCACATCCAGGCCCCACAGAACTTTCCATGGTTTACCCCAGACGCTTCACATGCCCTGGTTCAATCCATTGACAGCACGTCGACCCTGGTATACCACATCGTTCTAATTCACTTTATTCCTTGCACACCTTTCACCCTCCTGCATGTTCGGGCCCCAATCACTCAAAATCTTTTTCACTCCATCTTTCCACCTCCAATTTGGTCTCCCACTTCTCCTCGTTCCCTCCACCTCTGACACATATATCCTCATTGTCAATCTTTCCTCACTCATTCTCTCCATGTGACCAAACCATTTCAAAACACCCTCTTCTGCTCTCTCAACCACACTCTTTTTATTACCAGACATCTCTCTTACCCTATTATTACTTGCTCGATCAAACCACCTCACCCCACATATTGTCCTCAAACATCTCATTTCCAACTCATCCACCCTCCTCCGCACAACACTATCTATAGCCCACGCCTCGCAACCATATAACATTGTTGAAACCACTATTCCTTCGAACATACCCATTTTTGCTTTCTGCGATAATGTTCTTGACTTCCACACATTCTTCAACGCATCCAGAACTTTCGCCCCCTCCCCCATCCTATGCTTCACTTCCACTTCCATGGTTCCAAGCGCTGCCAAATACACTCCCAGATATCTAAAACACTTTACTTCCTCCAGTTTTTCTCCATTCAAACTTACCTCCCAACTGACTTGTCCCTCAACCCTACTATCCCTAATAACCTTACTCTTATTCACATTTACTCTCAACTTTCTTCTTTCACACATTTTACCAAACTCAGTCACCAGCTTTGTAGTTCCTCACACAAATCAGCCACCAGCGCTGTATCATCAGCGAACAACAAATGACACACTTCCCAAGCTCTCTCATCCACAACAGACTGCATACTTGCCCCTCTTTCCAAAACTCTTGCATTCACCTCCTTAACAACCCCATCCATAAACACAATAAACAGTCATGGAGACATCACAGACCCCTGCTGCAAACCTACATTCACTGAGAACCAATCACTTTCCTCTCTTCCTACACATACACATACCTTACATCCTCGATAAAAACTTTTCACTGCTTCTAACAACTTGCCTCCCACACCATATATTCTTAATACCTTCCACAGAGCATCTCTATCAACTCTTTATTATATGCCTTCTCCAGATCCATAAATGCTACATACAAATCCATTTGCTTTTATAAGTATTTCTCACATACATTCTTCAAAGCAAACACCTGATCCACACATCCTCTACCACTTCTGAAACCACACTGCTCTTCCCCAATCTGATGTTCTGTACATGCCTTCACCCTCTCAATTAATACCCTCCCGTATAATTTCCCAGGAATAATCAGCAAACTTATACCTCTGTAATTTGAGCACTCACTTTTATCCCCTTCGCCTTTGTACAATGGCACTATGCAAGCATTCCGCCAATCCTCAGGCACCTCACCATGAGTCATACATACATTAAATAAACTTACCAACCAGTCAACAACACAATCACCCCCTTTTTTAATAGATTCCACTGCAATACCATCCAAACCCGCTGCCTTGCCGGCTTTCATCTTCTGCAAAGCTTTTACTACCTCTTCTCTGTTTACCAAATCATTCTCCCTAACCCTCTCACTTTGCACACCACCTCGACCAAAACACCCTATATCTGCCACTCTATCATCAAACACATTCAACAAACCTTCAAAATACTCACTCCATCTCCTTCTCACATCACCACTACTTGTTATCACCTCCCCATTAGCCCCCTTCACTGAAGTTCCCATTGATTCCCTTGTCTTACGCACTTTATTTACCTCCTTCCAAAACATCTTTTTATTCTCCCTAAAACTGAATGATACTCTCCCACCCTAACTCTCATTTGCCCTCTTTTTCACCTCTTGCACCTTTCTCTTGACCTCCTGGTTCTTTCTTTTATACATCTCCCACTCATTTGCATTATTTCCCTGCAAAAATCATCCAAATGCCTCTCTCTTCTCTTTCACTAATACTCTTACTTCTTCATCCCACCACTCACTACCCTTCCTAATCTGCCCACCTCCCACGCTTCTCATGCCACAAGCATCTTTTGCGCAAGCCATCACTGCTTCCCTAAATACATCCCATTCCTCCCCACTCCCCTTACCTCCTTTGTTCTCAACTTTTTCCATTCTGTACTAAGTCTCTCCTGGTACTTCCTCACACAAATCTCCTTCCCAAGCTCACTTACTCTCACCACTCTCTTCACCCCAACATTCTTCTTTTCTGAAAACCTCTACAAATCTTCACTTTCGCCTCCACAAGATAATGATCAGACTCCTTCAGTTGCACCTTTCAGCACATTAACATCCAGAAGTCTCTCTTTCACGCACCTATCAATTAACACGTAATCCAATAACACTCTCTGGCTATCTCTCCTACTTACATACGTATACTTATGTATATATCTTTTTAAACTAGGTATTCCCAAACACCAGTCCTTTTTCAGCACATAAATCTACCAGCTCCTCACCATTTCCATTTACAACACTGAACACCCCATGTACACCAATTATTCCCTCAACTGCCACATTACTCACCTTTGCATTCAAATCACCCATCACTATAACCCGGTCTCATGCATCAAAACTACTAAAACACTCACTCAGCTGTTCCCAAAACACTTGCCTCTCATGATCTTTCTTCTCATGCCCAGGTGCATATGCACCAATAATCACCCAGTTTTACCCATATCAATCTAGAGTTTACTTTCTTACACTTTATCACATACTCCCAAAACTCCTGTTTCAGGAGTAGTGCTACTCCTTCCCTTGCTCTTGTCCTCTCACTAACCCCTGACTTTACTCCCAAGACGTTCCCAAACCACTCTTCCCCTTTACCCTTGAGCTTCGTTTCACTCAGAGCCAAAACATTCAGGTTCCTTTCCTCAAACATACTACCTATCTCTCCTTTTTTCTCATCTTGTTTACTTTCTTACACTTTATCACATACTCCCAAAACTCCTGTTTCAGGAGTAGTGCTACTCCTTCCCTTGCTCTTGTCCTCTCACTAACCCCTGACTTTACTCCCAAGACGTTCCCAAACCACTCTTCCCCTTTACCCTTGAGCTTCGTTTCACTCAGAGCCAAAACATTCAGGTTCCTTTCCTCAAACATACTACCTATCTCTCCTTTTTTCTCATCTTGGTTACATCCACACACATTTAGACACCCCAATCTGAGCCTTCGAGGAGGATGAGCACTCCCCGCATGACTCCTTCTTCTGTTTCCCCTTTTAGAAAGAGCATATATATACACAGACATATACATATATACACATGTACATAACTATACTTGCTGCCTTCATCCATTCCAATCGCCATCCCACATCACACAAAACAGCATTTACCCCCTCCTCCAGCGAGGCAGCACCAGGAACAAACAAAAAAAGCCACATTCATTCACACTCAGTCTCTAGCTGTCATGTATAATGCACCAAAACCATAGCTCCTTTTCTGCCTCCAGCCACCATAGACCCCTCCATGGTTTACCCCCGATGCTTCACATGCCCTGGTTCAATCGATCGACAGTACGTCCACCCCAGTACACCACACTGTTCCAATTCACTCTATTCATTGCGTGCCTTTCACCCTCCTCTATGTTTAGACCCGAATCACTCAAAATCATTTTCACTTCATCCTCCCCATCTTCTAATTCAATTTCTAAAAAGGGAAATGGAAGGAATCAAGCAGTGAGTGCTCATCCTCCTCAAAGGGTCAGATTGGGGTGTCTGAATGTGTGTGGATGTAACCAAGATGAGAAGAAAGGAGAGATAGGCAGTACTTTTGAGGAGAGAAACCTGGATGTTTTGGATCTGAGTGAAATGAAGCTCAAGGGTAAAGGTGAGTAAAGCAAGAGACTGGTGAGAGCACAAGAACTAAGTAAGGAGTAGGACTACTCCTGAAACAGGAATTGTGGGAGTGTGTAATAGAGTGGAAGAAAGTAAATTCTAGATTGATGTGGGTAAAACTGAAAGTGTATGGCAAGAGATGGATAATTTTTGGTCATGAGATGAAAGATCATGAGAGGCAAGTGTTTAGGGAGCAGCTGAGTGAGTGTGTCAGCAGATATGGTGCACAAGACCAGGTATTAATGATGGGTGATTTAAATGCGAAGGTGAGTAATGTGGCAGTTTAGGGTACATTGGTGTACATGGGGTAATCAGCAGTGTGAATGCACATGGGGAAGAGCTTGTGGATTTGAGTGCTGAATAAAGATTGGTGACTGGGATTACCTGGTTTAAAAAGAGAGATATACATAAGTATACGTATTTGAGTAGGAGAGAAGGGCAAAGGGCAATACTAGATTATGTGTTAATTGATAGGCATGTAAAAGAGAGCCTTTCAGATGTTAATGTCCTGAAAGGGGCAGCTGGAGGGATGTCTGATCACTATCTTGTGGAAGCAAAAGTGAAGATTTGTAGAGGTGTAGAGGTTTTCAAACGAGAAAATGTTGGGGAAAAGAGAGTGGTGAGAGTAAGTGAACATGGAAAGGAGACTTGTGTGAGGAAGTACCTGGAGAGACTGAGTGTAGAATGGCAAAAGGTGAGAGAAAATGACACGAGGGAAGGGGGTGGGGAATGGGATGTATTACGGGAAGAGGTGAGGGCATGTGCAAAAGATGCATGCGGCACGAGAAAGGGGGGATGTGACAAGATTAGAAAGGGTAGTGAGTGGTGGGATGAAGTACAATTGTTAGTGAAAAGAAAAGAGAGGTGTTTGGACAATACTTAAAAAGAGGAAGTGCAAATGACTGGGAGAGGTATAAAAGAAAGTGGCAGGAGGTCAAGAGGAAGGTGCAAGGGTTGAAAATGAGGGCAAATGAGAGTTGAGGTGAGAGAGTATCATTAAACTTTATGGAGAATAAAAATATGTTTTGGAAGGAAGTACATAACATGTGTAAGACAAGAGAATGGGCATGGAGATAAGTGATAACATGTAGTGATGAAGTAAGAAGATGGAGTGAATATTTTGAGGGTTTGTTGAATGTGTTTGACGACAGAGCGGCAGATGTAGGGTGTTTGGTGGTGAGTGAAGTGAGATGGTCAGGGAAAATGGTTTGGTAAGGAGAAAAGTGGTGAAAGCCTTGCGGAAGATGAGATCCGGCAAGATGGCGGGTTTGGAGAGTATTGCAGTTGAAGTTAGGAAAATAGGTGACTGTGTTGTTCAGCTGTTGGAAAGGATATTCAGTGTGTGCATGGATCACGGTGAAGTGCCTGATAATCAGCAAAATGCATGTATAGTGCCATTGTACAAAGGCAAGGGGGATAAAGGTGAACATTCAAACTACAGAGGCATAAGTTTGTTGAGTATTATTGGAAAATTGTACAGGAGGATACTGATTAGGGGGGGGGTGAAGGCATGTAGAAAGTATCAGATCGGGGAGGAGCAATGTGGATTCAGAAGTGGTAGAGGATGTGTGGATTAGGAGTTTGCTTTGAAGAATGTGTGAGAAACATTCACAAAAACAGATGGATTTGTATGTAGCATTTATGGATCTAGAGAATGCATATGATAGGGTTGATAAAGATGCTTTGTGGAGGGTCTTAAGAGTATATGGTGTGGGAGGTAAGATGCTAGAAGCAGTGAAAAGTTTTACCAAGGTTGTAAGGCATGTTTATGAGTATGAAGAGAGGAAAGTGATAGGTTCCCAGTGAAGGTTGTTCTGCAGCAGGGGTGTGTGATGTCACCTTGGTTCTTTAATTTGCTTATAGATGGGGTGGTTGGGGAGGTAAATGCAAAAGTTTTGGAGAGAGGGACAAGTATACAGTACCTTGGGGATGGGAGGGCCTGGGAAGTGAGCCACTTGTTATTTGCCAATGATACAGAAATGGTGGCTGATTCAAGTGGGAAACTGTAGAAGTTGGTGACTGAGTTTGCAAAAGTGTGTAAAAGGAGAAGGTTGGGAGTAAATGTGAATACGAGCAGGGTTGTTAGGTTCAGCATGGTTGAGGGCAAGTTAGTTGGGATGTAAGTATGAATGGAGTAAAATTGGAGGAAGTGAAGTGTTTTAGATATCTGGGAGTGGATTTCACAGCGAAAGGAACCATGGAAGCAGAAGTGAGTCACATGGTGGGGGAAGGGGTAACAGTTCTGGAAGTGATGTGGAAAGAGAGAACATTATCTTGGAGAGGAAAAATGGGTATGTTTGTAGGAATAGTAGTTCCAACAATATCATATATATGTGAGGCATGGGATATAGATAGGGTTTATGGAGGAGGGTGGATGTGTTGTAAATGAAAAGTTTGAGGACAATGTGTGGTGTGAGGTGGTTTGATCGAATAAGTATGAAAGGGTAAGAGATATGTGTGGTAATGAAAAGAATGTAGTTGAAAGAGCAGAAGAGGGTGTGCTGTAAGTTTGGATGGAGAAAAATTGGAGGAAGTGAAGTGTTTTAGATATCAGGGAGTGGATTTCACAGCGAAAGGAACCATGGAAGCAGAAGTGAGTCACATGGTGGGGGAAGGGGTGAAAGTTCTGGAAGTGATTTGGAAAGAGAGAACATTATCTTGGAGAGGAAAAATGGGTATGTTTGTAGGAATAGTAGTTCCAACAATTTCATATGTATGCCAGGCATGGGCTATAGATAGGGTTGTATGGAGGAGGGTGGATGTGTTGTAAATGAAAAGTTTGAGGACAATGTGTGGTGTGAGGTGGTTTGATCAAGTAGGTATGAAAGGGTAAGAGATATGTGTGGTACTGAAAAGAATGTAGTTGAAAGAGCAGAAGGGGGTGTGTTAATGGTTTGGACATATGAAGAGAATTAGTGAGGAAAGGCTGACAAAGAGGATATATGTGTCAGAGGTGGAAGGAAAAAGGAGAAGCAGGAGATAAAACTGGAGATGGAAGGATGGAGTGAAAAATATTCAGAGCGAATGAAGCCTGAACATACAGGAAGGTGAGAGGCATACGAGGAATAGAGTGCACTAGAATGATGTGGTATACCAGGGTCAACTTGCTGTCAATGGACTGAACCAAGGCATGTGAAACATCTGGGGTAAACCATAGAAAAGTCTGAGGGGCCTGGATGTGGATAGAGAGCTGTGGTTTCAGTGCATTACACATGACAGACAGAGGCTGAGTATGAATGGATGTGGGGTTTTTTTTGTATGTTTTCCTGGCACTAACTTGCTGAAGCAGGGGGTAGCAATGCTGATTTCTGTGGGGTGGGGTAGTGCCAGGAATGAATATAGGCATGGAAATATGAATATATAAATGTGTATATATGTATATGTATGTGTATGTATGTATATGTTCATATGCATATGTATGTATATGCGCATGTATAGGCATTTATTTATACATATATATATTTTCATTCATTCATTTTGCTTTGTTGCTGTCTCCCGCATTAGCGAGGTAGTGCAAGGAAACAGACGAAAGAATGGCCCAACACACCCACATACACATGTATATACATACACGTCCACAACCGCAAATATACATACCTATACATCTCAATATACACATATATATACACACACAGACATATACATATATACACATGTACATAATTCATACTGTCTGCCTTTATTTATTCCTATTGCCACCTCGCCACACATAGAATAACAACCCCCTCCCCCCTCATGTGTGTGAGGTAGCGCTAGGAAAAGAAAACAGAGGCCACATTTGTTCACACTCAGTCTCTAGCTGTCATGTAATAATGCACCGAAACCACAGCTCCATTTCCACATCCAGGCCCCATACAACTTTCCACGGTTTACGCCAGACGCTTCACATGCCTTGGTTCAATCCACTGACAGCACGTCCACCCCGGTATACCACATCTTTCCAATTCACTCTATTTCTTGCATGCCTTTCACCCTCCTGCATGTTCGGGCCCTGATCACTAGAAATCTTTTTCACTCCATCTTTCCACCTCCAATTTGGTCTCCCACTTCCCCTCGTTCCCTCCACCTCTCAATATACACATATATATACACACACAGACATATACATATATACACATGTACATAATTCATACTGTCTGCCTTTATTTATTCCTATTGCCACCTCGCCAAACAAAGAATAACAGCCCCCTCCCCCCTCATGTATGTCAGGTAGCGCTAGGAAAAGACAACAAAGGCCACATTCGTTCACACTCAGTCTCTAGCTGTCATGTAATAATGTACCAAAACCACAGCTCCCTTTCCACATCCAGGCCCCATAGAACTTTCCACGGTTTACGCCAGACGCTTCATATGCCGTGGTTCAATCCATTGACAGCATATCCACCCCGGTATACCACATCTTTCCAATTCACTCTATTTCTTGCACGCCTTTCACCCTCCTGCATGTTCAGGCCCCGATCACACAAAATCTTTTTCACTCCATCTTTCCACCTCCAATGTGGTCTCCCACTTCCCCTCGTTCCCTCCACCTCTGACACATATATCCTATTGGTCAATCTTTCCTCACTCATTCTCTCCATGTGACCAAACCATTTCAAAACACCCTCTTCTGCTCTCTCAACCACACTCTTTTTATTTCCACAAATCTCTCTTACCCTTACATTACTTACTTGGTCAAACCACCTCACACCACATATTGTCCTCAAACATCTCATTTCCAGCACAGCCACCCTCCTGCGCAAAACTCTATCCATAGCCCACGCCTCGCAACCATACAACATTGTTGGAACCACTATTCCTTCAAACATACCCATTTTTGCTTTCCGAGATAATGTTCTCGACTTCCACACATTCTTCAAGGCCCCAGGATTTTCGCGCCCTTCCCCACCCTATGATCCACTTCCGCTTCCATGGTTCCATCCGCTGCCAGATCCACTCCCAGATATCTAAAACACTTCACTTCCTCCAGTTTTTCTCCATTCAAACTCACCTCCCAATTGACTTGACCCTCAACCCTACTGTACCTAATAACCTTGCTCTTATTCACATTTACTCTAACTTTCTTCTTCCACACACTTTACCAAACTCAGTCACCAGCTTCTGCAGTTTCTCACATGAATCAGCCACCAGCGCTGTATCATCAGCGAACAACAACTGACTCACTTCCCAAGCTCTCTCATCCACAACAGACTGCATACTTGCCCCTCTTTCCAAAACTCTTGCATTCACCTCCCTAACAACCCCATCCATAAACAAATCAAACAACCATGGAGACATCACACACCCCTGCCGCAAACCTACATTCACTGAGAACCAATCACTTTCCTCTCTTCCTACACGTACACATGCCTTACATCCTCGATAAAAACTTTTCACTCTTTCTAACATCTTGCCTCCCACACCATATATTCTTAATACCTTCCACAGAGCATCTCTATCAACTCTATCATATGCCTTCTCCAGATCTATAAATGCTACATACAAATCCATTTGCTTTTCTAAGTATTTGTCACATACATTCTTCAAAGCAAACACCTGATCCACACATCCTCTACCACTTCTGAAACCACAGTGCTCTTCCCCAATCTGATGCTCTGTACATGCCTTCACCCTCTCAATCAATACCCTCCCATATAATTTACCAGGAATACTCAACAAACTTTTTTTTTTTTTTTCTTTTTTTTATACTTTGTCGCTGTCTCCCGCGTTTGTGAGGTAGCGCAAGGAAACAGACGAAAGAAATGGCCCAACCCCCCCCATACACATGTATATACATACATCCACACACGCAAATATACATACCTACACAGCTTTCCATGGTTTACCCCAGACGCTTCACATGCCCTGCTTCAATCCACTGACAGCACGTCAACCCCGGTATACCACATCGCTCCAATTCACTCTATTCCTTGCCCTCCTTTCACCCTCCTGCATGTTCAGGCCCCGATCACACAAAATCTTTTACACTCCATCTTTCCACCTCCAATTTGGTCTCCCTCTTCTCCTTGTTCCCTCCACCTCCAACACATATATCCTCTTGGTCAATCTTTCCTCACTCATCCTCTCCATGTGCCCAAACCACTTCAAAACACCCTCTTCTGCTCTCTCAACCACGCTCTTTTTATTTCCACACATCTCTCTTACCCTTACGTTACTCACTCGATCAAACCACCTCACACCACACATTATCCTCAAACATCTCATTTCCAGCACATCCATCCTCCTGCGCACAACTCTATCCATAGCCCACGCCTCGCAACCATACAACATTGTTGGAACCACTATTCCTTCAAACATACCCATTTTGCTTTCCGAGATAATGTTCTCGACTTCCACACATTCTTCAAGGCCCCCAGGATTTTCGCCCCCTCCCCCACCCTATGATCCACTTCCGCTTCCATGGTTCCATCCGCTGCCAGATCCACTCCCAGATATCTAAAACACTTCACTTCCTCCAGTTTTTCTCCATTCAAACTCACCTCCCAATTGACTTGACCCTCAACCTTACTGTACCTAATAACCTTGCTCTTATTCACATTTACTCTTAACTTTCTTCTTCCACACACTTTTCCAAACTCAGTCACCAGCTTCTGCAGTTTCTCACATGAATCAGCCACCAGCGCTGTATCATCAGCGAACAACAACTGACTCACTTCCCAAGCTCTCTCATCCCCAACAGACTTCATACTTGCCCCTCTTTCCAAAACTCTTGCATTCACCTCCCTAACAACCCCATCCATAAACAAATTAAACAACCATGGAGACATCACACACCCCTGCCGCAAACCTACATTCACTGAGAACCAATCACTTTCCTCTCTTCTACATGTACACATGCCTTACATCCTCGATAAAAACTTTTCACTGCTTCTAACAACTTTCCTCCCACACCATATATTCTTAATACCTTTCACAGAGCATCTCTATCAACTCAACAAACTTATACCTCTGTAATTTGAGCACTCACTCTTATCCCCTTTGCCTTTGGACAATGGAACTATGCAAGCATTCCGCCAATCCTCAGGCACCTCACCATGAATCATACATACATTAAATAACCTGACCAACCAGTCAACGATACAGTCACCCCCTTTTTTAATAAATTCCACTGCAATACCATCCAAACCTGCTGACTTGCCGGCTTTCATCTTCCGCAAAGCTTTTACTACCTCTTCTCTGTTTACCAAATCATTTTCCCTAACCCTCTCACTTTGCACACCACCTCGACCAAAACTCCCTATATCTGGAACTCTATCATCAAACACATTCAACAAACCTTCAAAATACTCACTCCATCTCCTTCTCACATCACCACTACTTGTTATCACCTCCTCATTAGCCCCCTTCACTGAGGTTCCCATTTGCTCCCTTGTCTTATGCACTTTATTTACCTCATTCCAAAACATATTTTTATTCTCCCTAAAATTTAATGATACTCTCTCACCCAAACTCATTTGCCCTCTTTTTCACCTCTTGCACCTTTCTCTTGACCTCTTGCCTCTTTCTTTTATACATCTCCCACTCATTTGCATTTTTTCCATGCAAAAATCGTCCAAATGCCTCTCTTTTCTCTTTCCCTAATAATCTTACTTCTTCATCCCACCACTCACTACCCTTTCTAATCTGCCCACCTCCCACGCTTCTCATGCCACAAGCATCTTTTGCGCAAGCCATCACTGCTTCCCTAAATACATCCCATTTGTTCTCACCTTTTTCCATTCTGTACTCAGTCTCTCCTGGTACTTCCTCACACAAGTCTCCTTCCCAAGCTCACTTACTCTCACCACTCTCTTCACCCCAACATTCTCTCTTCTTTTCTGAAAACCCCTACAAATCTTCACCTTTGCCTCCACAAGATAATGATCAGACATCCCTCCAGTTGCACCTCTCAGCACATTAACATCCAAAAGTCTCTCTTTCGCGCGTCTATCAATCAACACGTAATCCAATAACGCTCTCTGGCCATCTCCCCTACTTACATACGTTTACTTATGTATATCTTGCTTTTTAAACCAGGTATTCCCAATCACCATTCCTTTTTCAGCACATAAATCTTCAAGCTCTTCACCATTTCAATTTACAACACTGATCACCCCATGTATACCAATTATTCCCTCAACTGCCACATTACTCACCTTTACATTCAAATCACCCATCACTATAACCTGGTCTGTGCATTAAAACCACTAACACACTCATTAAGCTGCTCCCAAAACACTTGCCTCTCATGATCTTTCTTCTCATGCCCAGGTCCATATGCACCAATAATCACCCATCTCTCTCCATCAACTTTCAGTTTTGCCCATATCAATCTAGAGTTTACTTTCTTACACTCTATCACATACTCCCACAACTCCTGTTTCAGGAGTAGTGCTACTCCTTCCCTTGCTCTTGTCCTCTCACTAACCCCTGACTTTACTCCCAAGACATTCCCAAACCACTCTTCCCCTTTACCCTTGAGCTTCGTTTCACTCAGAGCCAAAACATCCAGGTTCCTTTCCTCAAACATACTACCTATCTCTCCTTTTTTCTCATCTTGGTTACATCCACACACATTTAGACACCCCAGTCTGAGCCTTCAAGGAGGATGAGCACTCCCCGCGTGACTCCTTCTTCTGTTTCCCCTTTTAGAAAGTCAAAATACAAGGAGGGGAGGGTTTCTCACCCCCCCCCTGCTCCCGTCCCCTTTAGTCACCTTCTACGACACGTGAGGAATGCGTGGGAAGTATTCTTTCTCCCCTATCCCTATATATATATATATATATATATATATATATATATATATATATATGTTTTGGTCGTCAGCGTTGGCTGAGTACACGTCGTTACCTTAGTGATTAACTCGTTTATTTCTAGCATTTCCGGCGCGCGCACGCGCTTAACGACGGACTATAGTGTTTGTACGTGAAATGAACCAAGGGAGAGAGAGAGTTTGTTCCGGGAAATGCAGGCTTTAAATACGTAAAATTTAGGAAATTGGCGATTGTATTCGGTGGGCGTAGGTTAGGGGGCCGTTCAGTTTGGTGAGGCGATGCGTGCATAGAGAGACAGGGGCAGCAGTTTGCCGTGAAAATCGTGGATGTGGCCAAGTTCACCTCTGCTCCAGGCCTCTCCATCAATGGTGCGAAAACTGGCACCATCACCTGGTTGCTGAAGATAACAGGTCTACATTGATTATAAGGGGAATTAAAGCAGAATGAGACTGGTGTCAAAGTCGTAGTGCACCGCCACCTCATACATAACACTGGGACTTATGCTGGAGGTGTTCCTCGTAACTGCCTCAGGCATGGAGAAGGAAGCCGCCAACCGGTCTTTAAGTTTCGACTGCAGAGCTGCACTCGGAGTACCGTAGCACCTACAGGTGGCATGAGTACACACCCCAGAACCAGAACGATGTCATCAGAAAACCGCCGACCTCTACAGCTGCATCTACATTCCTACCAAGACATACACATCATCTACAGAAAGTGAACTGACGTGAGTCAGAGGATCATCTCGTCCCCATCACATCATTCAGAGCGATACCAGTTTGCATCAGCCTTCACTCCTGCCTGCAGTAGCATGCTTTCTGACATGTTTCATGAGCTCCTCTTCGCCAACGGAACTACCTTGGCCCACCAGTGATGCTACTACGTTTGTGAATCAAGAACCATTGCAACACAAACCTCGCCAGGTGGTAGAGTGTCCCGCAGTGTATCGAGACAAACTTCCCCAGAACTTTTTTTAAAGGGGAAGTAAATGTTTATAGTTGTGTTACTGGAGTGATAGTTTTCATACATGGTGCTTTGACAAGAAAATAGTGAAATTGGAAAAAATGTAGCTTAGACATTGAAGCTTATTGATACAGTGGTTAAACTGATGAGAACTACTATTGACGTTTGTGTAGATAAATTAAACATTTCCTTTCCATAGCCAGAGGTTGAACCATTATGTGACATTCATTTTTTTTATTTCATTTCAAGCTAGAAGTTTCAGTTTTCTAAACTGTTTCTTACATTTTTCACATGTATATATATGTATGTGTGTGTGAGTGTATATGTGCGTGTGTGCATGTATGTGTGTGTATGTGTATATATATATGTATATTATCCCTGGGGATAGGGGTGAAAGAATACTTCCCACGCATTCCTCGCGTGTCGTAGAAAGCGACTAGAGGGGACGGGAGCGGGGGGCCAGAAATCCTCCCCTCCTTGTATTTTCTTTTAACTTTCTAAAATGGGAAACAGAAGAAGGAGTCACGCGGGGAGTGCTCATCCTCCTCGAAGGCTCAGATTGGGGTGCCTAAATGTGTGTGGATGTAACCAAGATGTGAAAAAAGGTAGTATGTTTGAGGAAAGGAACCTGGATGTTTTGGCTCTGAGTGAAACGAAGCTCAAGGGTAAAGGGGAAGAGTGGTTTGGGAATGTCTTGGGAGTAAAGTCAGGGGTTAGTGAGAGGACAAGAGCAAGGGAAGGAGTAGCAGTACTCCTGAAACAGGAGTTGTGGAAGTATGTGATAGAATGTAAGAAAGTAAATTCTCGATTAATATGGGTAAAACTGAAAGTTGATGGAGAGAGATGGGTGATTATTGGTGCATATGCACCTGGGCATGAGAAGAAAGATCATGAGAGGCAAGTGTTTTGGGAGCAGCTGAATGAGTGTGTTAGTGGTTTTGATGCACGAGACCGGGTTATAGTGTTGGGTGATTTGAATGCAAAGGTGAGTAATGTGGCAGTTGAGGGAATAATTGGTATACATGGGGTGTTCAGTGTTGTAAATGGAAATGGTGAAGAGCTTGTAGATTTATGTGCTGAAAAAGGACTGATGATTGGGAATACCTGGTTTAAAAAGCGAGATATACATAAGTATACTTATGTAAGTAGGAGAGATGGCCAGAGAGCGTTATTGGATTACGTGCTAATTGACAGGCACGCGAAAGAGAGACTTTTGGATGTTAATGTGCTGAGAGGTGCAACTGGAGGGATGTCTGATCATTATCTTGTGGAGGCTAAGGTGAAGATTTGTATGGGTTTTCAGAAAAGAAGAGTGAATGTTGGGGTGAAGAGGGTGGTGAGAGTAAGTGAGCTTGGGAAGGAGACTTGTGTGAGGAAGTACCAGGAGAGACTGAGTACAGAATGGAAAAAGGTGAGAACAATGGAAGTAAGGGGAGTGGGGGAGGAATGGGATGTATTTAGGGAAGCAGTGATGGAGTGCGCAAAAGATGCTTGTAGCATGAGAAGAGTGGGAGGTGGGTTGATTAAAAAGGGTAGTGAGTGGTGGGATGAAGAAGTAAGAGTATTAGTGAAAGAGAAGAGAGAGGCATTTGGACGATTTTTGCAGGGAAAAAATGAAATTGAGTGGGAGACGTATAAAAGAAAGAGACAGGAAGTCAAGAGAAAGGTGCAAGAGGTGAAAAAAAGGGCAAATGAGAGTTGGGGTGAGAGAGTATCATTAAATTTTAGGGAGAATAAAAAGATGTTCTGGAAGGAGGTAAATAAAGTGCGTAAGACAAGGGAGCAAATGGGAACTTCAGTGAAGGGCGCAAATGGGGAGGTGATAATAAGTAGTGGTGATGTGAGAAGGAGATGGAGTGAGTATTTTGAAGGTTTGTTGAATGTGTTTGATGATAGAGTGGCAGATATAGGGTGTTTTGGTCGAGGTGGTGTGCAAAGTGCGAGGGTTAGGGAAAATGAGTTGGTAAACAGAGAAGAGGTAGTAAAAGCTTTGCGGAAGATGAAAGCCGGCAAGGCAGCAGGTTTGGATGGTATTGCAGTGGAATTTATTAAAAAAGGGGGTGACTGTATTGTTGACTGGTTGGTAAGGTTATTTAATGTATGTATGACTCATGGTGAGGTGCCTGAGGATTGGCGGAATGCGTGCATAGTGCCATTGTACAAAGGCAAAGGGGATAAGAGTGAGTGCTCAAATTACAGAGGTATAAGTTTGTTGAGTATTCCTGGCAAATTATATGGGAGGGTATTGATTGAGAGGGTGAAGGCATGTACAGAGCATCAGATTGGGGAAGAGCAGTGTGGTTTCAGAAGTGGTAGAGGATGTGTGGATCAGGTGTTTGCTTTGAAGAATGTATGTGAGAAATACTTAGAAAAGCAAATGGATTTGTATGTAGCATTTATGGATCTGGAGAAGGCATATGATAGAGTTGATAGAGATGCTCTGTGGAAGGTATTAAGAATATATGGTGTGGGAGGCAAGTTGTTAGAAGCAGTGAAAAGTTTTTATCGAGGGTGTAAGGCATGTGTACGTGTATGAAGAGAGGAAAGTGATTGGTTCTCAGTGAATGTAGGTTTGCGGCAGGGGTGTGTGATGTCTCCATGGTTGTTTAATTTCTTTATGGATGGGGTTGTTAGGGAGGTGAATGCGAGAGTTTTGGAAAGAGGGGCAAGTATGAAGTCTGTTGGGGATGAGAGAGCTTGGGAAGTGAGTCAGTTGTTGTTCGCTGATGATACAGCGCTGGTGGCTGATTCATGTGAGAAACTGCAGAAGCTGGTGACTGAGTTTGGTAAAGTGTGTGAAAGAAGAAAGTTAAGAGTAAATGTGAATAAGAGCAAGGTTATTAGGTACAGTAGGGTTGAGGGTCAATTCAATTAGGAGGTGAGTTTGAATGGAGAAAAACTGGAGGAAGTGAAGTGTTTTAGATATCTGGGAGTGGATCTGGCAGCGGATGGAACCATGGAAGCGGAAGTGGATCATAGGGTGGGGGAGGGGGCGAAAATTCTGGGAGCCTTGAAGAATGTGTGGAAGTCGAGAACATTATCTCGGAAAGCAAAAATGGGTATGTTTGAAGGAATAGTGGTTCCAACAATGTTGTATGGTTGCGAGGCGTGGACTATGGATAGAGTTGTGCGCAGGAGGATGGATGTGCTGGAAATGAGATGTTTGAGGACAATGTGTGGTGTGAGGTGGTTTGATCGAGTAAGTAACGTAAGGGTAAGAGAGATGTGTGGAAATAAAAAGAGCGTGGTTGAGAGAGCAGAAGAGGGTGTTTTGAAATGGTTTGGTCACATGGAGAGAATGAGTGAGGAAAGATTGACCAAGAGGATATATGTGTCGGAGGTGGAGGGAACGAGGAGAAGAGGGAGACCAAATTGGAGGTGGAAAGATGGAGTGAAAAAGATTTTGTGTGATCGGGGCCTGAACATGCAGGAGGGTGAAAGGAGGGCAAAGAATAGAGTGAATTGGAGCGATGTGGTATACCGGGGTTGACGTGCTGTCAGTGGATTGAATCAAGGCATGTGTATGGGGGTGGGTTGGGCCATTTCTTTCGTCTGTTTCCTTGTGCTACCTCGCAAACGTGGGAGACAGCGACAAAGCAAAAAAAAAAAAAAAAATATATATATATAATATATATATATATATATATATATATATATATATATATATATATATATATATATATATATATATATATATATTTTATTTATTTTGCTTTGTCGCTGTCTCCTGCGTTTGCAAGGTAGCGCAAGGAAACAGACGAAAAAAATGGCAAAACCCACCCCCATACACAATGTACACACACACATGCCCACACACGCAAATATACATACCTATACATCTCAATGTACACATATATATACACACACAGACACATACATATATACCCATGCACACAATTCACACTGTCTGCCCCTATTCATTCCCATCGCCACCTCGCCACACATGGAATACCATCCCCCTCCCCCTCATGTGTGCGAGGTAGCACTAGGAAAAGACAACAAAGGCCCCATTCATTCACACTCAGTCTCCAGCTGTCAGCCATAATGCCCGAAACCACAGCTCCCTTTCCGCATCCAGGCCCCACACAACTTTCCATGGTTTACCCCAGACACTTCACATGCCCTGATTCAATCCACTGACAGCAAGTCAACCCCGGTATACCACATCGATCCAATTCACTCTATTCCTTGCCCGCCTTTCACCCTCCTGCATGTTCAGGCCCCGAACACACAAAATCTTTTTCACTCCATCTTTCCACCTCCAATTTGGTCTCCCACTTCTCCTCGTTCCCTCCACCTCCGACACATATATCCTCTTGGTCAATCTTTCCTCACTCATTCTCTCCATGTGCCCAAACCATTTCAAAACACCCTCTTCTGCTCTCTCAACCACGCTCTTTTTATTTCCACACATCTCTCTTACCCTTACATTACTTACTCGATCAAACCACCTCACACTACACATTGTCCTCAAACATCTCATTTCCAGCACATCCACCCTCCTGCGCACAACTCTATCCATAGCCCACGCCTCGCAACCATACAACATTGTTGGAACCACTATTCCTTCAAACATACCCATTTTTGCTTTCCGAGATAATGTTCTTGACTTCCACACATTCTTCAAGGCTCCCAGGATTTTCACCCCCTCCCCCACCCTATGATTCACTTCCGCTTCCATCCGCTGCCAGATCCACTCCCAGATATCTAAAACACTTTACTTCCTACAGTTTTTCTCCATTCAAACTTACCTCCCAATTGACTTGACCCTCAACCCTACTGTACCTAATAACCTTGCTCTTATTCACATTTACTCTTAACTTTCTTCTTTCACACACTTTACCAAACTCAGTCACCAGCTTCTGCAGTTTCTCATGTGAATCAGCCACCAGCGCTGTATCATCAGCGAACAACAACTGACTCACTTCCCAAGCTCTCTCATCCACAACAGACTTCATACTTGCCCCTCTTTCCAAAACTCTTGCATTCACCTCCCTAACAACCCCATCCATAAACAAATTAAACAACCATGGAGACATCACACACCCCTGCCGCAAACCTACATTCACTGAGAACCAATCACTTTCCTCTCTTCCTACACGTACACATGCCTTACATTCTCGATAAAAACTTTTCACTGCTTCTAACAACTTGCCTCCCACACCATATATTCTTAATACCTTCCACAGAGCATCTCTATCAACTCTATCATATGCCTTCTCCAGATCCATAAATGCTACATACAAATCCATTTGCTTTTCTAAGTATTTCTCACATACATTCTTCAAAGCAAACACCTGATCCACACATCCTCTACCACTTCTGAAACCACACTGCTCTTCCCCAATCTGATGCTCTGTACATGCCTTCACCCTCTCAATCAATACCCTCCCATATAATTTACCAGGAATACTCAACAAACTTATACCTCTGTAATTTGAGCACTCACTCTTATCCCCTTTGCCTTTGTACAATGGCACTATGCATGCATTCTGCCAATCCTCAGGCACCTCACCATGAGTCATACATACATTAAATAACCTTACCAACCAGTCAACAATACAGTCACCCCCTTTTTTAATAAATTCCACTGCAATACCATCCAAACCTGCTGCCTTGCCTTGTGTGTGTGTGTGTGTGTGTGTGTGTGTGTGTGTGTGTGTATGACTGGATGGGCCATTCTTTGTCTGTCCCCTTGGGTTTTGTGAGCAATAATACTTCCCACATATTCCCTGCATGTCCTTGGAAGCAACCAAATAGGTCAGGAGCAGGTGGCTAGAAATCCTCTCCTCCAGTTTTATTTTTCCAAATGTTGGAACAGAAAAGGTGGCCAAGTGAGGAGTGTTCCCTCAAAAGCTCAGTCATCTGTTCTGGAATACTACCTTGCTAATCCAGGAAATGGTGAACATGTATGAAAAAATCTTCTTTTTTTTCATGCTATTCACCATTTCCCACGTTAGCGAGGTAACATTAAGAACAGAGGACTGAGCCTTTGAGGGAATATCTTCACTTGGCCCCCCTCCTCTGTTCCTTCATTAGGAAAACTAAAAATGAGAGGGGAGGATTTCCAGCCCCCCACTCCCTTCCCTTTTAGTCGCCTTCTATGACACGCAAGGAACCATGGGAAGTATTCTCTCTCCCCATCCCCAAGGATAGCGAAAAAATAAATAAATCATTATCTACTCTTCTCATTAAATGTCAAATTATATTCATCCTCTGCATTAACAACTATACCTATATACATCCCTGAGGTAGGAGAGAAAGTTGAAGAGACTTGAGAGAGTTCAAGAAGTGAACAAGCATCAGAGATATAGATAGATAGGAGGGAGAGAATTCTATATATTCCTGGAGTCAGGGAGAAAGAATCTTACCTCTGTATTCATACCTGCATTTCTCAGAAGGTTACTAAAGAGAGCAGGAGCAGGGAGTTGGAAACCATACCTTTCTTGTATTTCAGTTTCTAAAAGGTGGAACCAATGAAGGAGACAAGCAGGCTCAGGATGGGGTGTCTAAATGTGTGTTGATGTAACCAAGATGAGAAGAGAGGAAAGATAGGTAGAACATTTGAGGAAGAAACCTGGTTGTTCTGGCTATGAGTGAAAACAAGCTCAAGGGCAATGAAGAAGAATGGTCTGGAAATGTTTCACAAGATAAGTCTGGCTGGTAAAAGGACAAGAGCTAAGGAAGGAGAAGCATTACTCCTGAAGCAGGAGTTGTTAGAGTGTATGAGAGTTGTACACTGATGTGGGTAAAATGAAAGTGGATGGCAAGAGATGGGTGATTAGTAGTGCTTATGCACCTGGCCATGGAAAGAATGATCATGAGAGACAAGTGTTTTGGAAGTAGCTGAATGAGTGTCTGCAGTTTTGATACAGGAAAACAGGTACTAGTGATGGGTGATTTGAATGCAAAGGTGAGTGATGTAGCAGTTGAGGATATAATTGGAGGGCATGGAAATAGTGAACAGCTTCTGGGGTGAGCGTTGAAAAAGGACTGGTGATTGGGAATACCTGGATTAGAAAGAAGGACATATACAAGTATATGTATGTGAGTACTAAAGATAGACAGCAGGCATTACAGGATTACATATTACTAACAGGTGTGTGAAAGAGAGACTTTTGGATGTAAATGTGTTGAAATGGGCAGCTGGTGGGATGTCTGGTCACTATCTTCAATCTGAAGGCAAGGGTGAATTTGTAAAGGTTTTAGGGAAAAAAGAAGCTATATCTGTGAGAAGAGAGTAGTGAAAGTAATTGAACTTGGGAGAGAGACTTGCATGAAGAAATACCAGGAGAGATTCAATGTTAAATGGCAAAAGGTGAGAGTAAATGAAGCTAAGGGAATGGGTGAAAAATGGGAGGTATTTAGGGAAATAGTGCTGACATATGTGAGAAATATGGGTAGTGTGTGGTGGGATGAAAAGGTAAAGTTGCTAATGAAAGAGAAAAGGGAGGTGTTTGGGAGGTACTTCCAGGGTAGGAGTGCAAATAATTGGGGATAGGGGATGGGGGAGAAAGAATACTTCCCACACATTCCTCACGTGTCATAGAAGGCGACTAAAGGGGACGGGAGCGGGGGACTAGAAACCCTCCCCTCCTTGTATTTTAACTTTCTAAAAGGGGAAACAGAAGAAGGAGTCATGCGGGGAGTGCTCATCCTCCTCGAAGGCTCAGATTGGGGTCTCTAAATGTGTGTGGACATAACCAAGATGAGAAAAAAGGAGAGATAGGTAGTATGTTTGAGGAAAGGAACCTGGATGTTTTGGCTCTGAGTGAAACGAAGCTCAAGGGTAAAGGGGAAGAGTGGTTTGGGAATGTCTTGGGAGTAAAGTCAGGGGTTAGTGAGAGGACAAGAGCAAGGGAAGGAGTAGCACTACTCCTGAAACAGGAGTGGTGGGAGTATGTGATAGAGTGTAAAAAAGTAAACTCTAGATTGATATGGGTAAAACTGAAAGTTGATGGAGAGAGATGGGTGACTATTGGTGCATATGCGCCTGGGCATCAGAAGAAAGATCATGAGAGGCAAGTGTTTTGGGAGCAGCTGAGTGAGTGTGTTAGTGGCTTTGATGCACGAGACCGGGTTATAGTGATGGGTGATTTGAATGCAAAGGTGAGTAATGTGGCAGTTGAGGGAATAATTGGTATACATGGGGTGTTCAGCGTTGTAAATGGAAGTGGTGAAGAGCTTGTAGATTTATGTGCTGAAAAAGAACTGGTAATTGGGAATACCTGGTTTAAAAAGAGAGATATACATAAGTATACGTATGTAAGTAGGAGAGATGGCCAGAGAGCGTTATTGGATTATGTGTTAATTGATAGGCACGCAAAAGAGAGACTTTTGGATGTTAATGTGCTGAGAGGTTCAACTGGAGGGATGTATGATCAATTATCTTGTGGAGGCAAAGGTGAAGATTTGTAGAGGTTTTCAGAAAAGCGAGAATGTTGGGGTGAAGAGAGTGGTGAGAGTAAGTGAGCTTGGAAAGGAGACTTGTGTGAGGAAGTACCAGGAGAGACTGAGTACAGAATGGAAAAAGGTGAGAACAAAGGAGGTAAGGGGAGTGGGGGAGGAATGGGATGTATTTAGGGAAGCAGTGATGGCTTGTGCAAAAGATGCTTCTGGCATGAGAAGCGTGGGAGGTGGGCAGATTAGAAAGGGTAGTGAGTGGTGGGATGAAGAAGTAAGATTATTAGTGAAAGAGAAGAGGGAGGCATTTGGACGATTTTTGCAGGGAAATAATGTAAATGAGTGGGAGACGTATAAAAAAAAGAGGCAGGAGGTCAAGAGAAAGGTGCGAGAGGTGAAAAAGAGGGCAAATGAGAGTTGGGGTGAGACTATCATTAAATTTTAGGAAGAATAAAAATATGTTTTGGAAGGAGGTAAATAAAGTGCATAAGACAAGGGAACAAATGGGAACTTCATTGGAGGGGGCTAATGGGGAGGTGATAACAAAAAAGGCAATATCAAGTACTGGTAATGTGAGAAGGAAATAGAGTGAGTATTTTGAAGGTTTGTTGAATGTGTTTGATGATAGAGTGGCAGATACAGGGTGTTTTGGTCAAGGTGGTGTGCAAAGTGAGAGGGTTAGGGAGGATGATTTGGTAAACAGAGAAGAGGTAGTAAAAGCTTTGCGGAAGATGAAAGCCGGCAAGGCAGCGGGTTTGGATGGCATTGCAGTGGAATTTATTAAAAAGGGGGTGACTGTATTGTTAACTGGTTGGTAAGGTTATTCAATGTATGTACGATTCATGGTGAGGTGCCTGAGGATTGGCGGAATGCTTGCATAGTGCCATTGTACAAAGGCAAAGGGGACAAAGGTGAGTGCTCAAATTACAGAGGTATAAGTTTGTTGAGTATTCCTGGTAAATTATATGGGAGGGTATTGATTGAGAGGGTGAAGGCATGTACAGAGCATCAGATTGGGGAAGAGCAGTGTGGTTTCAGAAGTGGTAGAGGATGTGTGGATCAGGTGTTTGCTTTGAAGAATGTATGTGAGAAATAATGGATTTGTATGTAGCATTTATGGATCTGGAGAAGGCATATGATAAGAGTTGATAGAGGTGCTCTGTGGAAGGTATTAAGAATATATGGTGTGGGAGGCAAGTTGTTAGAAACAGTGAAAAGTTTTTATCGAGGATGTAAGGCATGTGTACGTGTAGGAAGAGAGGAAAGTGATTGGTTCTTAGTGAATGTAGGTTTGCGGCAGGGGTGTGTGATGTCTCCATGGTTGTTTAATTTGTTTAAGGATGGGGTAGTTAGGGAGGTGAATGCAAGGGTTTTGGAAAGAGGGGCAAGTATGCAGTCTGTTGTGAATGAGAGAGCTTGGGAAGTGAGTCAGTTGTTGTTCACTGATGATACAGTGCTGGTGGCTGATTCATGTGAGAAACTGCAGAGGCTGGTGACTGAGTTTGGTAAAGTGTGTGAAAGAAGAAAGTTGAGTGTAAATGTGAATAAGAGCAAGGTTATTAGGTACAGTAGGGTTGAGGGTCAAGTCAGTTGGGAGGTAAGTTTGAATGGAGAAAAACTGGAGAAAGTGAAGTGTTTTAGATATCTGGGAGTGGATTTGGCAGCAGATGGAACCATGAAAGCGCAAGTGAACCATAGGGTGGGGGAGGGGGAGAAAATTCAGGGATCCTTGAAGGATGTGTGGAAGTCGAGAACATTATCTCGGAAAGCAAAAATGGGTAAGTTTGAAGGAATAGTGGTTCCAACAATGTTGTATGGTTGCGAGGCATGGGCTATGGATAGAGTTGTGCGCAGGAGGGTGGATGTGCTGGAAATGAGATGTCTGAGGACAATATGTAGTGTGAGGTGGTTTGATCGAGTAAGTAATAATAGGGTAAGAGAGAGGTGTAGTAATAAAAAGAGTGTGGTTGAGAGAGCAGAAGAGGGTGTTTTGAAATGGTTTGGTCACATGGAGAGAATGAGTGAGGAAAGATTGACCAAGAGGATATATGTGTCAGAGGTGAAGGGAATGAGGAGAAGTGGGAGACCAAATTGGAGATGGAAAGATGGAGTGAAAAAGATTTTTAGTGATCGGGCCCTAAACATGCAGGAGGGTGAAAGGCGTGCAAAGAACATAGTGAACTGGAACGATGTGGTATACCGGGGTCGACATGCTGTCAATGGATTGAACCAGGGCATGTGAAGCGTCTGGGGTAAACCATGGAAAGTTCTGTGAGGCCTGGATGTGGAAAGGGAGCTGTGGTTTCCGTGCATTATTACATGACAGCTAGAGACTGAGTGTGAACAAATGGGGCCTTTGTTGTCTTCCTAGCGCTACCTCACGCACATGAGGGGGGAGGGGGTTGTTATTTCATGTGTGGCAGGGTGGCGATGGGAATGAATAAAGGCAGACAGTATGAATCATGTACATGTGTATATATGTATATGTCTGTGTGTGTATATATATGTATACATTGCAATGTATAAGTATGTATATTTGCATGTGTGGACGTGTATGTATATACATATGTATGTGGGTGGGTTGGGCCATTCTTTCGTCTGTTTCCTTGCGCTACCTCGCTAACGCGGGAGACAGCGACAAAGCAAATAATAAGTGAAAGAGAAGAGAGAGGCGTTGGACAATTTTTGCAGGGAAGCAGAGCAAACGACTGGGAGATGTATAAAAGAAAGTGGCAGGAGGTTAAGAGAAAGGTGCAAGAGGTGAAAAAGAGGGCAAATGAGAGTTGGGGTGAGAGAGTATCATTAAGTTTTAGGGAGAATAAAAAATTGTTTTAGAAGGAGGTAAGTAATGTGCATAAGGCAAGAGAACAAATGGGAATATTGGTGAAGGGGAATAGTGGGGAGGTAATAACAAGTAGTGATGAAGTGAGAGGGAGATGGAGTGAGTATTTTGAAGGTTAGGCAAATGTGTTTGATGATAGAGTTGCAGATATAGGGTGTTTCAATTGGGGTGGTGTGTGAAGTGAAAGGGTCAGGGAGAATGGTTTGGTAAACATAGAAGGGGTAGTGAAAGCTTTGTGGAAGATGAAAGCCGGTAAGGTGGCGGGTTTGGATGGTATTACAGTGGACTTCATTAAAAAAGGGGGTGACTGTGTTGTTGATTGGTTGGTAAGGATATTCAATGTATGTATGGATCATGGTGAAGTGCCTGAGGATTGGTGGAATGCATGCATAGTGCCATTTTACAAAAGCAAAGGAGATAAAGGTGAGGTTCAAATTACAAAGGCAAAAGTTTGTTGAGTATTCCTGTGAAATTATATAGAAGGGTACTGAGTGAGAGGGTAAAGGCATGGACAGAGCATCAGATTGGGGAAGATTAGTGTGGTTTGAAAAGTGGTAGAGGATGTGTGGATCAGGTGTTTGCTTTGAAGAATGTGAGAAATACTTAGGAAAACAAATAGATTTGTATGTAGCATTTATGGATCCGAAGAAGGCATATGATAGGTTGATAGAGATGCTTTGTGGAAGGTTCTAAGAGTATATGGCATGGAAGGTGAGTTGCTAGAAGCAGTGAAAAGTTTTTACCAAGAATGTAAAGCATGTGTACAAGTAGGAAGAGAGGAAAGTGACGCGTTCCCAGTGAATGTCAGTTTGTGGCAGGGGTGCATGATGACTACATGGTCGTTAAATCTGTTTAATGATGGGGTGGTTTGGAAGGTGAATGCAAGGGTTTTGGAGAGAGGAGCAAGTATACAATCTGTTGTGTATGAGAGGGCTTGGGAAGTGAGTCAGTTGTTCACTGATGATACAGAGCTGGTGGCTGATTCGGGTGAGAAACTGCAGAAGTTGGTGACTGAGTTTGGTAAAGTGTATGAAAGAAGAAAGCTGAGAGTAAATGTGAATAAGAGCAAGGTAATTAGGTTCATTAGGGTTGAGGGACAAGTTAATTGGGAGGTAAGTTTGAATGGAGAAAACCCGGAGGTAGTGAAGTGTTTTAGATATCTGGGGAGTCGACATCGCAGTGGATGGATCTATGGAGGCGGAGTTGAGTCACAGGGCAGGGGAGGGGGCAAGGGTTCTAGGAACATTGAAGAATGTGTGGAAGGCAAGAACATTATCTCGGAGAGCAAAAATAGGTATGTTTGAAGGAATAGTGGTTCCAGCAATGTTATATGGTTACGAGGCATGGGCTACAGATAGGGTTGTGCAGAATAGGGTGGATGTGTTAGAAATGAAATGTTTGAGGACAATATGTGGTGTGAGGTGGTAATGAAAGGGTAAGAGAAATGTGTGGTAACAAAAGGAGTGTGGTTGAGAAAGCAAAGAGGGTGTGTTGAAATGGTTTGGATACATGGAGAGAATGAGTGAGGAAAGATTGACAAAGAGGATATATGTGTCAGAGATGGTGGGCTGGCGATGGAACTGGATGAATGCAGCAAGTATGAATATGTACATGTGTATATATGTATATGTCTGTCTAAGTATATGTATGTATACATTGAAATGTATATGTATGTAAATGTGTGTGTATGGGCATTTAGGTACATACATGTGTATGTGGGTGGGTTGGGCCATTCCTCGTCTGTTTCCTTGCGATACCTCATTGATGCAGGAGATGGCAATTAGGCATAATATATAAATAGTATAGATAAATAAATAAGAGCAAGCAGCAGAAGGTCAAGAGGGTGCTGGAGTTGAAAAAAGAGAGAGGGGGAGAGCAGGTATCAATAAACGTTTGGGAGAATAAGATGATGTTTTGGAAGGAGGTTAATAATGTGAAAAAAAAAAAAAAAGAACCGGGAACATCAGAAGGGGCAAATGGGGCAGGAATATAAGGCAGTTATGAAGTGAGGAGGATGTAGTGAGTATTTTGATAGACTGTTGAATGTGTCTGAAGATAGGGTGGAAGATGTAGGGAGTTCGGTCAGGATGGTTTGTGAAGCGAGAGTCATGGAAGGTGGTATGGTGAAGAAAGAAGACTCAGTGGAAGTCTTAGGTAAGATGAAATGGAAAAACAGCTTGAATTTCTTAAGAATGGGGGAGACTGTGTTGATGACTGGTCAGTTAGGATTTTCAACATATATGAAGAGCCTGAGGATTGGTGGAATGTACATAAAGTGCCATTGTATACAGGCAAGGGGAATGAAGGTGAGTGTCCAAACTACAGAGGTATGAGGTGTCCGAGGATTGGTGGAAAGCACATATAGTGCCACTGAATAGAGGCAAGGGAATAAAGTCAAGTGTTCAAACTACAGAGGCAAAAGCTCGTTGAGTGTACCTGGCAAGTTGTATGGGAGAGTAGTGACAGAAAGGGTGAAGGCATGTACAGAACCTTAGACTGGGGAGGAACAGTGTGGTTTCAGAAGTGGTAGAGGATATGTGGACATGCATGAGAAATACTTAGAGATACAGAAGGATTTGTATATATCATCTAAGGATCTGGAAAAAGCATAAGGTAGAGTTGATCAAGATTCCTTGTAGAGGGTCTTAATGATATATGGTATGGAAGGAAAGCTTTTAGAAGCATTAAGAAGTGCTTTTGGTGGGTGTGCAGCATATGCACAAGTGGAAAGAGAGGAAAGTGAGTGGTTTCAAATGAAGACTGGTCTGCAGCAGGGATGTGTGATATCATCATGGATGTTTAATTTGTTTATGGATAGGGTGGTGAGGGAGATAAATGCAAGAGTCTTGGAGAGAGGGGTGAGTATGCAGGCTGTAGATGAGGGGGCTTGAAAAGTGAGTTAGTTGTTGTGTGCTGATAATACAGGACTGGTGGCACATGCAAGTGAAAACTGCATAAGATGGTGACAGAGTTTGGGAGAGTGTGTGAAACGAAGAAGTGAGTAAACGTGAACAAGATCAAAGTTAGTAGGTTTAGCAAGGTTGAGGGACTTTCTTGGGGAGTTTGGGTTTGAAATGAGAAAAATTGGGGGAACTAAAGTGTTTTAGATAACCAAGAGTGGACATGGCAGCAAATGGAATCATGGAAGCTGAAGTGAGTCATAGGGTAGGGGAGGAGACAATGATTCTGGGAGCAATGAAAAACGAAGAACATGTGGAAAGAGAGGCTGATGTCTGGAAGGGCAAAAAATGATTATGTCTGAAGGTATAGTAGTCCCAACAATGTCATATGGATGCAAGGCTTGGGCTATATATGAGGATGTGCAGAGGAGGATGGATGTGTTGGAAATAAAATGTTTGAGGATAATATGTGGTGTGAAGTGTTTGGTCGAGTAAGTAATAAATGAGTATAAGAGAGGTGAGGTACTAAAAAGGATGCAGTTGAGAAGACTAAAGAGACTATGCTTAGATGGTTTAGACAAATGGAGAGAATGAATGCAGAAAGTTTATAAATGTCTGAAGTGGAGGGAACAAGAAAGAACAGACCAGTTTGGAGATGGAAGCATGGAATGAAAAAGATTTTGAATGATCAAGGCCTGAACATGCATGAGGGTGAAAGGCATGTACGGGGTAGATTGAAATGGAATGATGTGGTATACAGGGGTTGACATACTGCCAATGGATTGAACCAAGGCATGGAAAGCATCACGGGCACACCATGGAAAGGTCTGTGGTGCCTCATTGTGGATAAGGAGCATTAGTTTCAGTGCACTACCTATGATAGCTAGAAACTGGATGTACACGAATGTGGTCTTTCTTCATCTGTTCCTAGAACTACCACGCTAATGCAGGAAATGGCGATTAAGTATGAAAAAAAGAAACAACAGAGGTGTTGTGCTGAAGACACTATCGTGAATTAACATTAAACACTGAACATTTTCAGCTTCTCTGCAAATTAGTCATATGAAATACAAGACAAAAAATAATGAAGTGTGGTGGAATATAGTTTTCTGTTTATGGATTCTGCTACCATTCAGCTCACAATATTGTAATGTATTCTACCAAAAGATGGGAATAAATCCTATATTTTACTCACAGTTATGGACATACCAAGGCCCTCTTGAGGGGCCTTATGCAAAGTGACAATCCTTCGCTGTTGTTGCTTGCCTGGCCGTGCCATTCCACCTCCATTCACCACACAAGTGCTTCCATCACCTCTTCCAGCTCCAGGTACCTTGCAAAACAAAAATATAATGAATCTCAAAATACTATAAGGCCATATTGCCATTTTTAAAACAAAAACAGCCATTATCTCCATCAATTAAGCCCAATGAGCCTATCTGACATAGATGTACACCAGATGTCAATGTAGCATCTATGATAGAAGACCCACTGAATATGCATGGGGACTCAATGAACAGTCTCTGCTAATATGACAGACACAACCAAATTTATACATTAAACCTTTAATTGAGCAAACTTCATTTAGCTAGAATTTGTAGGTACCAAATTGGATCACACACAATGATCTGCTAGAGAAAGTCCAGAAGGCAACAAAGACTATACCAGAAATAAGGGAACCACATTACAGAGATTACCAATATTGAAAGAGAGAGGGAAGAGAGAGATATGACAAAATTTACAAAGTTCTCAAGAGATTTCACAAGGTAAATACAAAGCAGTTCTTTAAAAAAAATCAGCAACAAAGAGAGAGGCAAGAGAGAGATATGACAAAATTTACAAAGTTCTCAAGAGATTTCACAAGGTAAATACAAAGCAGTTCTTTAAAATCAGCAACAGCAGGTCAACAAGAGGGCAGTAGGAGTCCAAGTGAGAAAGAAATTAAGAATAAGATGAAATACTTCTACATTTCATGAGATAAGGATACAGAGAATAAGTTAAGAGAGAAAATTGCACCTGCTAACAATAAACAAGTTTAAAATCTTGTACCACATTGAATATACTCATGGACAAGTAAAGTTTTTATGACCAAATCATCACACTAAAAGTAAGGGGATCGCAGTTGAATAATATCTTTGATGTGTTGAAATCTAGGTATCTGGCACAATGGATATACATTATATCATAAAGGGATGAGAATTATCGCAATATGATATTTAAGTACAGACATGAAGACACTTGTAGAAATATAGGCCCCTTGCCTCCCCTACTAATACCAGAGGAACAAAACTCCTTACCTTGTCCACCAATACCTGAGGAACAAAGCTCCTCACTTCCCCTACCAATACCTAGTACCTAAGGAACAAGGCTCTTCATCTTCCCCACCAGTACCTGAGGAACAAGGCTCCTCAATTCCCTACCAGTACCCAGTACCTAAGGAACAAGACTCTTCACCTTCCCCACCAGTACCTTAGGAACAAGGCTCTTCATCTTCCCCACCAGTACCTGAGGAACAAGGCTCCTCAATTCCCTACCAGTACCCAGTACCTAAGGAACAAGACTCTTCGCCTTCCCCACCAGTACCTTAGGAACAAGGCTCCACACTTCCCTACCAGTACCCAGTACCTAAGAAACAAGGCTCTTCACCTTCCCCACCAGTAACTGAGGAACAAGGCTCCTCACTTCCCTACCAGTACCTAGTACCTAAGGAACAAGGCTCTTCACCTTCCCCACCAGTATCTGAAGAACAAGGCTCCTCATCTCCCATACCAGTACCTGAAGAACAAGTCTCCACACTTCCCTAATCAGTACCTGAGGAACATGGCTTCTCGCCATGCTTTGGTTCATATTCTAGGAGTTATATATGAAAAATAGTACCTATTTTCCCTGGGGATAGGGGAGAAAGAATACTTCCCACGTATTCCCTGCGTGTCGTAGAAGGCGACTAAAAGGGAAGGGAGCGGGGGGCTGGAAATCCTCCCCTCTCATTTTTCTTTTTTTTTTTTTCCAAAAGAAGTAACAGAGAAGTGGGTCAGGTGAGAATATTCCCTCAAAGGCCCAGTCCTCTGTTCTTAACGCTACCTCGCTATCGCGGGAAATGGCGAATAGTATTAAAGAAAGAAAATTTTCATTAGAAATTCAATCCATTTATATAATGTTTTACATACCATATATATTAACTAACGAAACATTAGACCCATATCTATGGTCAAATCTTTTTTCCAAAATATTCTATACCAACTTATGGGTGTGTCTAATACAACACAGCATCTTATATGCAGCAAAATATGGCACATATATTCATCAGTAAAAATAAAATATCCACAATGTTACAATGGGTGTGGGGAGAAGTAAGGTGCATACTGTAGACAACTGTATGCTTAAGGTATCCCTCAAAAACTTGAGTTGACATACATGAAATATATAAAACAACTAGATTTCTTTCTGCTGAAAGTTGGGGGTAAACATATGCACAAGATTAAACTATACACGAGTATGTGAGTATGAGATAAAAGAGAGTGCAGGAATTCATGGCTCCCTGATGTAAAACTTCCAGAATCAAAAAAAAAAAATCACAATAAATTTCAGATTCTATCAAAGCATAACTTCCACTATGAATCTCATAAAAAATATACACGTATTAACAAAATATTGATGGATGACCAATTCAACGATACATAATGGGAAGACAGTCAAAAATCTGCAGTGGAGTGATCATTCACAATCTTCCAGAGAATAGTTATGAGACATAGACATAACAAATATTCAATGATACCAATGATGAAACAATCAGAACAGTGAAAGAAGCAGCATTGCACAATTTCTTCATATGTACAGTTCTACTGATATGGAATCTCATTTCTAACAAGCTTTGAGAATTCAGAAAATATAATGAAAGAAAAGTTCTTACAAGTGTTAAAAGAAACATTTCCTGTATCAGCACGTCACTGGGCAAACTAGAGGCAAGAGTGCTAATCCATCATCATCTTTATATCTTATCATTACACACTGTAAGTAATGTAAGGGTAAGAGAGATGTGTGGAAATAAAAAGAGCGTGGTTGAGAGAGCAGAAGAGGGTGTTTTGAAATGGTTTGGGCAGATGGAGAGAATGAGTGAGGAAAGATTGACCAAGAGGATATATGTGTCGGAGGTGGAGGGAACGAGGAGAAGTGGGAGACCAAATTGGAGGTGGAAAGATGGAGTGAAAAAGATTTTGAGTGCTCGGGGCCTGAACATGCAGGAGGGTGAAAGGCGGGCAAGGAATAGAGTGAATTGGATTGATGTGGTATACTGGGGTTGACGTGCTGTCAGTGGATTGAGTCAGGGCATGTGAAGCGTCTGGGGTAAACCATGGAAAGTTGTGTGGGGCCTGGATGTGGAAAGGGAGCTGTGGTTTCGGGCATTATTGCATGACAGCTAGAGACTGAGTGTGAACAAATGGGGCCTTTGTTGTCTTTTCCTAGCGCTACCTCGCACACATGAGGGGGGAGGGGGATGGTATTCCATGTGTGGCGAGGTGGCGATGGGAATGAATAAAGGCAGACAGTGTGAATTGTGTGCATGGGTATATATGTATGTGTCTGTGTGTGTATATATATGTGTACATTGAGATGTATAGGTATGTATATTTGCGTGTGTGGACGTGTATGTATATACATGTGTATGGGGGTGGGTTGGGCCATTTCTTTCGTCTGTTTCCTTGCGCTACCTCGCAAACGCGGAAGACAGCGACAAAGCAAAATAAATATAAATAAATAAATATTACACACTGTAATATGAAAACTGAAATATATGACAGACTCAAAAGAGGAGATCATATAGTCATGGTAACTACTCAAAGGTAAACACAACTTTTGAAAATGTATACTGAAAAATGAAGTTTGACAGATGAAATACAGATCACTGTTATGGAAGGCTTTGTGACATTTACAACAGAGCTAGAACACAAGCACTTTTAGCTGGAGACAGAGAGGGAAGGTAAAAAAAAAAAAAAAATTACATTTTTGGGTAAAAAATGTCCTACAGTATAAGAAGAAAAGGATATTCTATGGAGGATATTTATGTGGCACAGCAGCCAGCCACATTTGAAAGGTGTAAGGAAGCAAAGAATGAATTAATAAGATCAGGAAGGAGAAAGATTAAAACTTTGAAAAGAATACTAGGGACAAGGGAAGAGATAAGCCAAAACTTTTCTATATCTTAATCATGAGTAAAATGTTGGTCAAAAAGCAGCTAATCTAGGTAAGGGGTTCAAGAGAAAGAACTACAAGTGACAATAAGAAATATGCAAAGAATTAAATGACATGTTCAAAAGTGAATTCATGATGGAGGACACTATATTCCTAAAACCATGAAAGCAGTGTGAAAAATAAAAGGACTTGGAAAGTAATGAACTGTCCTAACAAGTTTAAGCAGACCACAACAGGGTCAGTACCAGTGTAAGGCACATTGTCCTGAAAAAGTCTCTCCATATGTGCAGAGGGGGTATACAAAAATACTTATTAGCCTGTTTGAAATATTGTCTAAAATCCCTGTGGATGGGGAAAAAGAATACTACTATGTATTTCCTGCATATTGTACACAACAAATATAAAAGGCAGGAGAGAGAGGCTGGAAGTCCTCCTCTTCTGTTTTATTATTTTCCAAAAGGGAAAAAGAGGAAGGAACCAAAGGACAATATTTTCTCTACAGCTAACTGTCTACTCATGATACTAACTTACCAATGTGGGAAACAGTAAGCAAGCATGAAAGAGAGAATATCACTGGAACAGGGTGTAAAGCCAAAATGCCAAACTGGTGGGAGAGAGTAAATACTATGTCCATTTCTTTTATCAGAAAACTGCATGCTTTACATTTAAGTACCTCTGATCTGTCTTTTTTATCTATATCTCCAATGCCCATTCTCACCGGGAACTCTGGTTAGTATCTAATCATAAATTGGCAGTCCTGTTGCCTTCTACCTCCAGACAACCAAAGGGAGCTTTCAAATGCATGACGACTAATCCTCTAACACTGGGGCCATTATACTCAATTATATCTTAGCAAGATAGAATCTGTTGCCTGCTGAAAAGACATACTTTTTATTATTCATTCATTTATCATACTTTGTCGCTGTCTCCCGCATTAGCGAGGTAGCACAAGGAAACAGAAGAAAGAATGGCCCAACCCACCCACATACACATAAACGCCCACACACACACATATACTACCTAAACCTTTCATTGTATACATACATATATATACACAGACATATACATATATACACATGTACATATTCATACTTGCTGCCTTCATCCATTTCTGTCGCCACACATAAAATGGCAACCCTCTCCCCCTGCGTGTGTGTGATGTAGCGCTAGGAAAAGACAACAACGGCCACATTTGTTCACACTCAGTCTCTGGCTGTCATGTGTAATGCACCAAAACACAGGTCCCTTTCCGCATGCAGGCCCCACAAAACATTCCATGGTTTACCCCAGATGCTTCACATGTCCTGGTTCAATCCACTGACAGCACGTCGACCCCCATATACCACATCGTTACAATTTACTCTATTCCTTGCACACCTTTCACCCTCCTGTATGTTCAGGCCTCAATCACTCAAAATCTTTTTCACTCCATCCTTCCACCTCCAATTTGGTCTACCACTTCTCCTCGTTCCCTCCACCTCTGACACATATATCCTCTTTGTCAATCTTTCCTCACTCATTCTCTCCATGTGACCAAACCATTCCAATACACTCTCATCTGCTCCCTCAACCACACTCTTTTTATTACCACACATCTCTCTTGCCCTTTCATTACTTACTCGATCAAACCACTTCACACCACATATTGCCCTCAAACATCTCATTTCCAACACATCCACCCTCCTCCACACAACCCTATCTATAGCCCATGCCTTGCAACCATATAACATGCTGGCAACACTGTTCCTTCTAACATACTCATTTTTGCTCTCCGAGACATTCTCGCCTTCCACACATTCTTCAATGCTCCCAGAACCTTCAAACTCTCCCCCACCCTGTGACTCACTTCTGCTTCCATGGTTCCATCCACTGCTAAATCCATTTCCAGATATCTAAAACACTTCACTTCCTCTTTTTCTCCATTCAAACTTACTTCCTAATTGACTTGTCCCTCAACCCCACTGACCCTAATAACCATGCTCTTATTCACATTTACCCTCAGCTTTCTTCTTTCACACACTTTACCAAACTCAGTCACCAGCTTCTGCAGTTTCTCACCTGAATCAGCCACCAGCGCTGTATCATCAGCGAACAACAACTGACTCACTTCCCAAGGCCTTTCATCCACAACAGACTGCATAATTACCCCTCTCTCCAAAACTCTTGCATTCACCTCCCTAACAACCCCATCCATAAACAAATTAAACAGCCATAGAGACATCACGCACCCCTGCCGCAAACAGACATTCACTGAGAACCAATCACTTTCTTCCTACTCGTACACATGCCATACATCCTCGATAAAACTTTTCACTGCTTCTAGCAACTTACCTCCCACACCATTTACTTTTGATACCTTCCACAAAGCCTTCTCCAGATCCATAAATGCTACATACAAATCCATCTCTTTTTGTAAGTATTTCGCACATTCATTCTTCAAAGCAAACACATGATCCACACAGCCTCTACCACTTCTGAAACCACACTGCTCTTCCGAATC
Organism: Panulirus ornatus; assembly: GCF_036320965.1. Classification (NCBI taxonomy): domain Eukaryota; kingdom Metazoa; phylum Arthropoda; class Malacostraca; order Decapoda; family Palinuridae; genus Panulirus; species Panulirus ornatus. Next base: position 44,742,831 of record NC_092233.1, read on the forward strand.
TGATGCCTTGTACATGCTTTCACCCTCTCACTCAATACCCTCCCTTAAAATCACCTAGGAATACTCAACAAACATATACCTCAGTAATTTGAACACTCACCTTTATCCCCTTTGCCTTTGTACATTCACTATGCATGCATTCCACCAATCCTCAGGCGCTTCACCATGAGTCATACATACATTAAATATCCTCACAAGCAGTCAACAACAAAGTCACCCTGTTTTTTAATAAATTCCACTGCAATACCATCCAAACCTGCCGCCTTGCCAGCTTTCATCTTCCGCAAAGCTTTCACTACCTCTTCTCTGTTTACCAAACCATTCTCCCTGACCCCCTCACTTCGCACACCATCTCGACCAAAACACTCTATATCTGCCACTCTATCATCTAACACATTCAACAAGCCTTCAAAATGCTCACTCCATTTCCTCACTTCACCACTACTTGTTATCACCTCCCCATTAGCCCCCTTCACTGATGTTCCCATTTGTTCTCTTGTCTTACACACTTTATTTACCTCCTTCCAAAACATCTTCATACTCTCCCTTAAATTTAATGATACTCTCTCACCTCAACTCTCATTTGCCCTCTTTTTCACCTCTTGCACCTTTCTCGTGAACTTTCGCCTCTTTCTTTTATACATCTCCCACTCATTTGCACTATTTCCTTTTAAAACTCGTCAAAATGCCTCTCTCTTCTCTTTCACTAACAATCTTACTTCTTCATCCCACCACTCACTACCCTTTCTAATCTGCCCACCTCCCACTTTTCTCATGCCACAAGCATCTTTTGCACAAGCCATCACTACTTCCCTAAATACACCCCATTCCTCCCTCACTTCCCTTACATCATTTGCTCTCATCTTTTTCCATTCTGCACTCAATCCCTCCCAGTACCTCCTCACACAAGTCTCCTTTCTAAGCTCACTTACTCTCACCACTCTCTTCACCCCAACATTCTCTCTTCTTTTCTGAAAACCTCTACAAATCTTCACCTTCGCCTCCACAAGATAATGATCAGACATCCCTCCAGTTGCCCCTCTCAGCAAATTTACTACATCATATGAATCATAAAAAGTTGGACCTCTACGTCTTCTGTCGGGGCAGAAGCTGAGGAAATTGAGAGGCACAGAATGACTAACCCTATGCATAGTTTCCAATGATCATAATTCATCCTTCTCCTTGGAAGGATGGAAACTGCTGGCTGCTGGTGCTTGAGTGATATATTTTTGGTAAAATATGATACTTTTGAGCAGGTAGGATGTGATGGCAACATGGGAGGTACAAAGTTTAAAAATGGTAAGGTTCAGTGGTTTTATCAATGAACAATACCAAAATGCCATTTTCCGATACAAGAAGAATTTGTTGCTATCAGAGCATCTGTTCACTGTAAGTTGAATCCACAGCTTAATGACCACCTGGTCATTGATCCCCCTCCAGCTATCTGCAGGAGTGAGTATGCAAGGCCTAGAGGGCCTGTACCTGCCAGCAGTCTATAAAACACTGGTAAATAATAAACACAAAGCAAACATATCAATACTTGTACAGGAGCAATGACCTAAGTGAGAGACATGGGTTCAAGGAAAGGGGTATCTTGCTTGACAAATCTCTTAAACCTCTAAAAGAGACTGGGCTCTGTTTCAGACAAGAGAAATGGATGGATGGATTGTGATCTTTGACTTTCTGAAAGTGGCTGACACTGAACAAGTATGGCAAAGAAAATCTGATTTTCTAACAGGTATTTGGGGGAAGGGATACTTTTTGATGTACAGAAAAATCTTTTAACAGAACATTCTTGAAAAGGGTTGGGGTTACTACTGACGTGCCATCCAATCATCATATACACTCAACAGTCCTTCAAAATATTCACTCCATTTCCTCCTTACTTCATCACTACCTATCACCACTTCCCTATTTGCCCCATTTCACAAATGTTCCCATTTGTTCTCTTGATTTACACACAGTTATAACATCCCAAAACATCACCTCATACTTCCTGAAATTTACTGATACTTGCTTACTTCAACTCTCACTTGCTCTCTTTTTCAATCCCTGCACCTTCCTTTTGACCTACTACTTTCTCTTGTAAATCTTCCAATCATTTGCACTCCTTCCCTGTAGTACCACCCATATATCGCTCTTTTCTCTTTCACTTGCAACTTTACTTCGTCATCCCACCACTCACCACCCTTTCTAACCTGCCTACCTCCTATCATACACATGCCACATGCATCTTGTACACATGCCAGCACTGCTTCCCTTAATACCTCTATTCCTCACCCACTCCCTAAGCTTCATTTACTTTCACTTTCTCCATTCTACACTCAATCTCAGCAAGCATTTTTTCACACATCTCTTTTCTAAGCTCACTTACTTTCACAACTCTCTTCACACTCATAATATTTCCTCTTGATTGAAAACTTTTACGAATCTTCACCATCACCTCCAAAAGGTATTGATTAATATCACACCAGCTGCCCCTTTCAACATATTCACAACCAAGAGTCTCTCTTTTGCATGCTTATCAATTAGCATTTGATCCAATAATGCTAACTGACCATCTTTCCTTCTCACAAACCTATCCTTATGTATGTCCCTCATTTTAAACTAGGTATGCCGAATCACCAGTCCTTTTTCTGCACACAACTTCACAAGCTGTTCACCATTTCCATTCACAATGCTGAATACCCCCATGCCCCCTAATTATATTCTCAACTGCCACATTACTCACCTTCACATTAAAATCACTCATTGCTAGTACTCATTCTCCTTCATCAAAACTGCTGATAAATGCTATACACAGAAAAACTGAAAGGTTAGGTCAAGAGTAGAGGAGGAGCAGAAATAGGAACAAGCATAACCCATTATCTAGCAGAGGTACTGGTGAAACTGATGAGAAACCTAACAAAGCAAAGCTTCTAAAACAGTAAAGACAAGAATGCAGCGTGACTGAAGATGAGAGCAGCACAAACGAAGGAAAGATAGTACCATGCAAAATGTTTTATCTAAATCTTCAAAGTCTAATGACCAGGAATTTAAGGATTAAAACTAATCACCTTACTAAGTATATAAAAGATAATAATATATTACTTATCAACATGATGAAATCAAGGATGAATTAGAGAATCTAGAATGAGGCAAGCTGTGCAAGTTACAAGACCTTAGGAGCAGAGAGAAAGCCAGAAAGGGGGTGTAGCAATTTATGTGAACTGGAACTTTAAGGAAAAGCAGTTAATGAAATTAAGTCACAAGAAATGTGAATGAATCACAGCTGGTATAACTGCTCCAAATACAATTAACGTAATGTCATACAGATAACTAAAACAAAGACAAATGTGTTTACTGAAGTACTAGTGGAACTGATGAAGCTTTTGAATAATTTCCAAAAACCTGAAATAACAATATTCTATTCAAGCAATTTCAATTTTGTAAACTGAAAAAAAAGGCAGGAAATATTATGGATGCAAATCTAAACTCAAATCACGCACAATGTGTTATAAGACCACTGGAAGCAGCTGAAAATCTTAATGTCAATATATGAAAATCTTAATATGATAAATGTTACACACTTTAAACCCAAAGAAACAACAACACCACTGACTTGCTATTTACTAACAACCTGATGCTAATAAGCAGCAATGATGTTAACAAAACTATCATCCTAGATGAGGACATCACTGAAGTAGCTGCTAATCATAAGGCAGATATTAATAAAACACGAATGAAATAGACAGAATGCTACCATCAGGACAATCTAAATTTCTATTCAGAACAAACTGGGCTGAAACTAACATCATGAAAGCATATAAAAATGGAGAGAAATTCCCAAAGACACCAGTACAAAAGCAACTACAAATATCATCAACTAGAATATATAAAAAAATGTAAAAGAATAATACCATATAAATGAAAATGTAACAACATATAGTGAAAAGTACTGCAAGAAGAAAACAGCTGATGAATAGATGAAAATGAAAGAAAAATCATGATACACAGAAAGAAGAGATGAACTTGAAAAGATGACCTCAAAAATGAAATAAGCAATGCCTAAAAGAGAATATTAGAATCCCATAAATGAGGAAAAGAGTACACAAAGAATAAGTAATTTAGAGCATGGAGTGAAATCCATAAATTTAATTTGCATTCTTCTCAACTGCAACCTGCTTTACGTAATCATTAATTCTTGGTTCATCCGGGATTGATTTCAATGATTATTATTATTATTTTGCTTTGTCACTGTCTCCCGCGTTTGCGAGGTAGCGCAAGGAAACAGATGAAAGAAATGGCCCAACCCACCCCCAAACATGTATATACATACACGTCCACATACGCAAATATACAAACACATACATCTCAATGTACACATATATATACACACACACAGACACATACATATATACACGTGCACACAATTCACACTGTCTGCCTTTATTCATTACCATTGCCACCTCGCCACACATGGAATACCATCCCCCTCCCCCCTCCTGTGAGCAAGGTAGCGCTAGGAAAAGACAACAAAGGAGCCATTCGTTCACACTCAATCTCTAGCTGTCATGTAATAATGCCCAAAACCACAGCTCCCTTTCCACATCCAGGCACCACAGAACTTTCCATGGTTTACCCCAGATGCTTCACATGCCCTGATACAATCCACTGACAGCATATCGACACCAGTATACCACATCCTTCCAATTCACTCTATTCCTTGCCTGCCTTTTACCCTCCTGAATGTTCAGGCCCCGATCACTCAAAATCTTTTTCACTCCATCTTTCCACCTCCAATTTGGTCTCCCACTTCTCCTCGTTCCCTCCACCTCCGACACATATATCCTCTTGGTCAATCTTTCCTCACTCATTCTCTCCAAGTGCCCAAACCATTTCAAAACACCCTCTTCTGCTCTCTCAACCATGCTCTTTTTATTTCCACACATCTCTCTTACCCTTACATTACTTGATCAAACCACCTCACACCACATATTGTCCTCAAACATCTCATTTCCAGCACATCCACCCTCCTGCGCACAACTCTATCCATAGCCCACGCCTCGCAACCATACAACATTGTTGGAACCACTATTCCTTCAAACATACCCATTTTTGCTTTCCGAGATATTGTTCTCGACTTCTACACATTCTTCAAGGCTCCCAGGATTTTCGCCCCCTCCCCCATCCTATGATTCACTTTCGCTTCCATGGTTCCATCCACTGCTAGATCCACTCCCAGACATCTAAAACACTTTACTTCCTCCAGTTTTTCTCCATTCAAACTTACCTCCCAATTGACTTGACCCTCAACCCTACTGTACCTAATAACCTTGCTCTTATTCACATTTACTCTTAACTTTCTTCTTTCACACACTTTACCAAACTCAGTCACCAGCTTCTGCAGTTTCTCACATGAATCAGCCACAAGCGCTGTATCATCAGCGAACAACAACTGACTCACTTCCCAAGCTCTCTCATCCACAACAGACTTCATACTTGCCCCTCTTTCCAAAACTCTTGCATTCACCTTCCTAACAACTCCATCCATAAACAAATTAAAACAACCATGGAGACATCACACACCCCTGCCGCAAACCTACATTCACTGAGAACCAATCACTTTCCTCTCTTCCTACACGTACACATGCCTTACATCCTCGATAAAAACTTTTCACTGCTTCTAACAACTTGCCCCCCACACCACATATTCTTAGTACCTTCCACAGAGCATCTCTATCAACTCTATCATATGCCTTCTCCAGATCCATAAATGCTACATACAAATCCATTTGCTTTTCTAAGTATTTCTCACATACATTCTTCAAAGCAAACACCTGATCCACACATCCTCTACCACTTCTGAAACCACACTGCTCTTCCCCAATCTGATGTTCTGTACATGCCTTCACCCTCTCTATCAATACCCTCCCATATAATTTGCCAGGAATACTCAACAAACTTATACCTCTGTAATTTGAGCACTCACTCTTATCCCCTTTGCCTTTGTACAATGGCACTATGCATGCATTCCGCCAATCCTCAGGCACCTCACCATGAGTCATACATACATTAAATAACCTTACCAACCAGTTAACAATACAGTCACCCCCTTTTTCAATAAATTCCACTGCAATACCATTCAAACCTGCTGCCTTGCCGGCTTTCATCTTCCGCAAAGCTTTTACTACCTCTTCTCTGTTTACTAAATCATTTTCCCTAACCCTTTCACTTTGCACAACACCTCGTCCAAAACACCCTATATCTGCCACTCTATCATCAAACACATTCAATAAACCTTCAAAATACTCACTCCATCTCCTTCTCACATCACCACTACTTGTTACCACCTCCCCATTAGCCCCCTTCACTGAAGTTCCCATTTGCTCCCTTGTCTTACGCACTTTATTTACCTCCTTCCAGAACATCTTTTTATTCTCCCTAAAATTTAATGATACTCTCTCACCCCAACTCTCATTCGCCCTCTTTTTCACCTCTTGCACCTTTCTCTTGACCTCCTGTTTTTCTTTTACACATCTCCCACTCATTTTTTCCCTGCAACAATCGTCCAAATGCCTCTCTCTTCTCTTTCACTAATAATCTTACTTCTTCATCCCACCACTCACTACCCTTTCTAATCAACCCACCTCACATGCTTCTCATGCCACAAACATCTTTTGCGCAAGCCATCACTGATTCCCTAAATACCTCCCATTCCTCCCCCACTCCCCTTACCTCCTTTGTTCTCACCTTTTTCCATTCTGTACTCAGTCTCTCCTGGTACTTCCTCACACAAGTCTCCTTCCCAACTTATGTTAAGTTTTCTTTTAAAAGTTTCTGTAGCTATTCTAAGCATGTTTCTTATTTCCCCAAGTAGTACACTGAATATTTGATCTAGCTTCCTGATTAGGCTGTCATATATTTCTGTCTGATTTATTTTTAGTATGTCCCATGGTACTCCTGAAGACCTAATAATTCTGTCTCTTCCCTGGTGAGAGTCTTTCAGGTTTAACACATTTTTTTAAAACCTTCACTTGTTTCCATACATATATTATCATACAGTGTCCACAAAAAGCCTTGTGCACCTCCTATATATCTTCAAAGGTCATGTTACACTTACAATTTAGTACTCTGTCATTTATCCTTCGGCCTTGATTACTGTCTGCAGAGATGGAACTGGCAAGGTTCATGAAATATTCAAGCTCCACAGGATCCTGATCTCCTTTATGAGGTGAGGCACTGATGAGGTATTAGAGGAAGCAGCCACCTGCTCATGCACTTGGAGCACCAACTGTTCATATAAATCTCATATGCACCCACATCTTGCTTTCAGGAGAGAATTTGGGTTTTCTTCTTAGAAAGGTAAGAGCCAACCACATTGAAGCACAGGTGAAGAAATACCATAACCAGAAGTGAAATTCCCTAAAAGATTTTGAGAACTTTCTCTACAAGAAATGGAAACATATTGATGAAGAAGTTTAATGTATGTGAAACAAGCAAAACTGAACGCTGCTGTGTTGTATGGTCACCAATAAACAGAAATAAACATGCAAGAGAGAATTCAGAAGCACTTTGTAAGATCCTTGGATCATACTTTCATATTGTAACTGGTTTTGCATACTTTTCCCTGATACGAATCCATATAAACTATTGTTGATCAGAAGGTATATGTCCTGTTATCACTCTTTCAACAGGTGAAGTCAAACTAACTGGTGTGCACTGTTTAGGTATTAGCTCTGATCCTCCTTTGTGTGTCTGTGTTCCATATGCCAAAATGTAAGTTTTTACCATTTTGCTCTCATCCAGACTTTGCCTCAATAATACCATCAATGGTTTTGCTATTACTGTTTTTATCTTTTTGAGGAACATGGCTGTGTTTCCATCTGGTCCTGGAGTTGCTTGGTTGCTTTAATCATATTCCAATACTTCAATTGGTTAAAAAGTTCATCTTCCAATATCTCTCGACATTCTGAGCTGAATATTGATTCATGAAGTTCATTAAACATCCCACATAGTTTCATGTAGTTAATTTCATATCTATCTCCTAACTCAAATGGTCCAATCTCTCTTTTCTTGTTTGTAGCTTTGTTTAGGTATTAAATAGTAACTTTAGATTCCTTCCCATGTTTTGTATGACTTCTTCACTCAATCTTCATTCTCTTTTGTAGATTTCAATATTTCTCCAAACACATTCCATATTTTTTCAACTAATTCTCTTCTATTCTTGGTACTTTCATGGTTATCCTCTTCTTTTTCCATGGCTTTCTTCTATTCATCCACAGTTTTCTGTCCCTAGGTATTTTCCATTATGTTCTTTTCTTTTCCTTTGGTATCTGTTTAGTAATCACTTGGCTTAATCTCATACAAGATAGATTTGAGACAGACAGACAGACAGACAGACAGACAGCATGATTTAGCCAGACAGACAGACAGACAGCATTATTTAGCCAAGATGCCTAGGCTAGCACCTTTGCACTCATCACATGTCTTACATAATTACTCATTTTTGGTATGTTCTACAGTATTCTTGGTGACTTAATAACTCTGTATCTTCCCTGTTGTGAGGCTTTCAAGTTTAACACATATTCTTTTATGCACTGAATTTGTTTCCACATATAGAGTAATGTGGCGGTTGAGGGTATAAGTGGCGTATATGGGATGTTCAGTGTTGTAAATGGAAATGGTAAAGAGCTTGTAGATCTGTGTGTTGAAAAAGGACTGTTGATTGGGAATACCTGGTTTAAAAAGAGAGATATACACATATATACGTATGTAAGTAGGAAAGATGGCAAGAGAGCATTACTGGATTAAGTGTTAATTGTTAGGCACATAAAAGAGGGACTTTTGGATGTAAATGTGCTGAGAGGGGCAACTGGAGTGATGTCTGATCATTATCTTGTGAAGGTGAAGATATGTAGAGGTTTTCAGAAAAGAAGAGAGAATGTGGGGGTGAAGAGAGTAGTGAGAGTAAGTGAGCTTGGGAAGGGGACTTCTGTGAGGAAGTACCAGGAGAGATTGAGTGCAGAATAGAAAGAGGTGAGAGCAAATGACGTAAGGGGAGTGGGGGAGGAATGGGATGTATTTAGGGAAGCAGTGATGGCTTGTGCAAAAGATGCTTATGGCATGTGAAAGGTGGGAGGTGGGCAGATTAGAGAGGGTAGTGAGTGGTGGGATGAACAAGTAAGATTGTTAGTGAAAGAGAAAAGAGAGGCATTTGGATGATTTTTGCAGGGAAATAGTGCAAGTGACTGGGAGATGTACAAAAGAAAGAGGCAAGAGGTCAAGAGAAAGGTGCAAGAGGTGAAAAAGACGGCAAATGAGAGTTGGGGTGAGAGAGTATCATTAAATCTTAGGAAGAATAAAAAGATGTTTTGGAAGAAAGTAAATAAAATGTATAAGACAAGAGATAAATGGGAACATCCATGAAGGGGGCAAATGGGGAGGTAATATCATGTAGTAGTGAAGTGAGAGGGAGACTGAGTGAGTATTTTGAAGGTTTGTTGAATATGTATGACAATAGAGTGGCAGTTATAGGGTGTTTTGGTCGAGGTGGTGTGCGAAGTGAGAAGGTCAGGGAGAATGATTTGGTAAACAGAGAAGAGGTAGTGAAAGCTTTGTGGAAGAGGAAAGCCGGCAAGGCACTGGGTTTGGATGGTATTGCTGTGGCATTTATCAAAAAAAACCGGAGTGACTGTGTTGTAAACCGGTTGGTGAGGACATTCAATGCATGTATGGTTCATGGTGAAGTGCCTGAGGATTGGCGGAATGAATGCATAGTGCCATTGTAAAAAGGCAAAGGGGATAAAGGTGTGTCCAAATTACAGAGGTATAAGTTTGCTGAGTATTTCTGGGAAATTATTTTTTTTTTTTTTTTTTTTTTTATACTTTGTCGCTGTCTCCCGCGTTTGCGAGGTAGCGCGAGGAAACAGACGAAAGAAATGGCCCAACCCCCATACACACGTACATACACACGTCCACACACGCAAATATACATACCTACACAGCTTTCCATGGTTTACCCCAGACGCTTCACATGCCTTGATTCAATCCACTGACAGCACGTCAACCCCTGTATACCACATCGCTCCAATTCACTCTATTCCTTGCCCTCCTTTCACCCTCCTGCATGTTCAGGCCCCGATCACACAAAATCTTTTTCACTCCATCTTTCCACCTCCAATTTGGTCTCCCTCTTCTCCTCGTTCCCTCCACCTCCGACACATATATCCTCTTGGTCAATCTTTCCTCACTCATTCTCTCCATGTGCCCAAACCATTTCAAAACACCCTCTTCTGCTCTCTCAACCACGCTCTTTTTATTTCCACACATCTCTCTTACCCTTACGTTACTTACTCGATCAAACCACCTCACACCACACATTGTCCTCAAACATCTCATTTCCAGCACATCCATCCTCCTGCGCACAACTCTATCCATAGCCCACGCCTCGCAACCATACAACATTGTTGGAACCACTATTCCTTCAAACATACCCATTTTTGCTTTCCGAGATAATGTTCTCGACTTCCACACATTTTTCAAGGCTCCCAAAATTTTCGCCCCCTCCCCCACCCTATGATCCACTTCCGCTTCCATGGTTCCATCCGCTGACAGATCCACTCCCAGATATCTAAAACACTTCACTTCCTCCAGTTTTTCTCCATTCAAACTCACCTCCCAATTGACTTGACCCTCAACCCTACTGTACCTAATAACCTTGCTCTTATTCACATTTACTCTTAACTTTCTTCTTCCACACACTTTACCAAACTCAGTCACCAGCTTCTGCAGTTTCTCACATGAATCAGCCACCAGCGCTGTATCATCAGCGAACAACAACTGACTCACTTCCCAAGCTCTCTCATCCCCAACAGACTTCATACTTGCCCCTCTTTCCAGGACTCTTGCATTTACCTCCCTAACAACCCCATCCATAAACAAATTAAACAACCATGGAGACATCACACACCCCTGCCGCAAACCTACATTCACTGAGAACCAATCACTTTCCTCTCTTCCTACACGTACACATGCCTTACATCCTCGATAAAAACTTTTCACTGCTTCTAACAACTTGCCTCCCACACCATATATTCTTAATACCTTCCACAGAGCATCTCTATCAACTCTATCATATGCCTTCTCCAGATCCATAAATGCTACATACAAATCCATTTGCTTTTCTAAGTATTTCTCACATACATTCTTCAAGGCAAACACCTGATCCACACATCCTCTACCACTTCTGAAACCGCACTGCTCTTCCCCAATCTGATGCTCTGTACATGCCTTCACCCTCTCAATCAATACCCTCCCATATAGTTTACCAGGAATACTCAACAAACTTATACCTCTGTAATTTGAGCACTCACTCTTATCCCCTTTGCCTTTGTACAATGGCACTATGCACGCATTCCGCCAATCCTCAGGCACCTCACCATGAGTCATGGGAAATTATATGGGAGGGTATTAATTGAGAGTGTGAAGGCATGTACAGAGCATCAGATTGGGGAAGAGCAGTGTGGTTTCAGAATTGGTAGAGGATGTGTGGATCAGGTGTTTGCTTTGAAGAATGTATGTGAGAATTACTTAAAAAAACATGGATTTGTATGTAGTATTTATGGATCTGGAGAAGGTATATGATAGAGTTGGAAGAGATGCTCTGTGGAAGATATTAAGAGTATGTGGTGTGGGAGGTAAGTTGCCAGAAGCAGTGAAAAGTTTTTATCGAGGATGTAAGGCATGTGTATGAGTAGGAAGAGAGGAAAGTGATTGGTTCCCAGTTAATGTCAGTTTGCTGCAGGGGTGTGTGATGTCTCCATGATTGTTTGATTTGTTTATGGATGGGTTTTAGGGAGGTGAATGCAAGAGTTTTAGGGAGAGGGGTAAGTATGTAATCTGTTTTGGGTGAGAGGGCTTGGGAAGTGAGTCAGTTGTTGTTCGCTGATGATACAGCACTGGTGGCTGATTCGGGTAAGAAACTTCAGAAGTTGGCGACTGAGTCTGGTAAAGTGTGTGAAAGAAGAAAGCTGAGAGTATATGTGAATAAGAGCAAGGTTATTAGGTGCAGTAGGGTAGAGGGACAAGTAACTTGGGAGGTAAGTTTGAATGGAGAAAAACTGGAGGAAGTGAAATGTTTTTTAGATATCTGGGAGTGTATTTGGCAGTGGATGGAACCATGGAAGTGAAAGTGAGTCACAGGGTGGGGGAGATGGTGAAGGTTCTGGGAGCCTTGTAGAATGTGTAGGAGGTGAGAACGTTATCTTGGAGAGCAAAAATGGGTATTTTGAAGGAATAGTGGTTCCAACAATGTTATATGGTTGTGAGGTATGGGCTATAGATAGGGTTGTGCAGAGGAAGGTGGATGTGTTGGAAATGAGATGCTTGAGGACAATATGTGGTGTGAGGTGGTTTGATCGAGTAAGTAATGAAAGGGCAAGAGAGATGTGTGGTAATAAAAAGAGTGTGGATAAGAGAGCAAAAGAGGGTGTATTGAAATAGTTTGGTCACATGGAGAGAATGAGTGAGGAAAGACTGACAAAGAGAATATATGTGTCAGAGGTGGAGGGAATGAGGAGAAGTGGGAGACCAAATTGGAGGCGGAAGGATGGAGTGAAAAAGATCTAGATCTACATTTTGCTTGATCTTTTTTTTCTTTTATACTTTGTCGCTGTCTCCCGCGTTTGCGAGGTAGCGCAAGGAAACAGACGAAAGAAATGGCCCAACCCCCCCCCCCCCCATACACATGTACATACACACGTCCACACACGCAAATATACATACCTACACAGCTTTCCATGGTTTACCCCAGACGCTTCACATGCCTTGATTCACTCCACTGACAGCACGTCAACCCCTCTATACCACATCGCTCCAATTCACTCTATTCCTTGCCCTCCTTACACCCTCCTGCATGTTCAGGCCCCGATCACACAAAATCTTTTTCACTCCATCTTTCCACCTCCAATTTGGTCTCCCTCTTCTCCTCGTTCCCTCCACCTCCGACACATATATCCTCTTGGTCAATCTTTCCTCACTCATTCTCTCCATGTGCCCAAACCATTTCAAAACACCCTCTTCTGCTCTCTCAACCACGCTCTTTTTATTTCCACACATCTCTCTTACCCTTACGTTACTCACTCGATCAAACCACCTCACACCACACACTGTCCTCAAACATCTCATCTCCAGCACATCCATCCTCCTGCGCACAACTCTATCCATAGCCCACGCCTCGCAACCATATATGATATTAATACATGATATTACATGATATTAATTATAAATATATTAATATGCTAATCAGTCGACTGTTTATATGCGAATTTTAAGGTTTTGACCACAGATTCTTATTCAGTAGAGGTAAAACCATCTATGTTGACAATTTGAGGAAAATATATTTTTTGAAAAAATCAAGAAAAATCCAAGGCTATAGCCTTGGATAAAATTTGGCTCAGATTTTCAACTTGTTCAAATTTTAATGAAAATCTGGGTATCAGTGCAATTCTCTATGCTGATTAAGGATATCGAGTCAAAAGACTGCATTTCATAAAACTAAGCGCTTAATTACATACTTAATATGAATTATAATTATATTAGTATGCTAATCACTCCACTAATTGCACGAATTTTAAGGTTTTGACCACAGATTCTTATTCAGCAAGGGTAAAAGCACGTGTGTTGAAATTTTGAGGAAAATCTATTTTTTCAAAAATATCAAGAAAAATCCAAGGCTATAGCCTTGGATAAAATTTGCTTGATGTATACGAATATTCTTTTCAGCTACCACCTGCATTTCATAAAAATTGATTCTTAGTTCATCTGGAACTGATTTCAACCATATGTCAAGTTTTCTTGTAAATATTTCTGTAATTGTTCAATGCATGCTTCCCATTTCTCCTACACCGAATGATCATTCTGATATCCTGGTTGGGCAGTCAAAGATTTTTGTTTGATTTATTCTCAGTATGTACTATAGTATTCTTGAATACTTAACTATGTATCTTCCCTACTGAGAGGTTTTCACGTTTAACACGACTCTTTTCATACCTCCAATTTGTTGCCATGTATAAATTAACATACATCTTTCAGTTCTTTCTAGGCTACATAATCAAGGTTCTTTCCATCCCGTCAACTTTTCTCATGAAGTGCTCCTAAATTCTCTCTATGCTTAAAACTAATTTTCTCCTCGGTGACCACACAACACAGCAGTATTCAATTTTGCTTCTTACATATACATCAAAATTTTCATCAGTAAGTATCAATCTCTTGCAGAGAAAGTCCTCAAATCACACCATTCATCAGAAGATTTTATAGCGCCATCTGTTCAATATGCTCTCTAAAATCTAATTTCCTATTTATGATAATACTCAAATATCTAAAATTTTCCCATTTCCTATTGCTTTCCCTGTTAAGCCTTTATATGGTACCATTAATGAATACTTCCTTCAATCCATCAATAATTTTGAAGTATTATAATCTACTTTTCCTGTTTTCTTCTTCTGCCTTGTATATAGTCAAGGTTTGATATGAACTTATACCTATGACAGGAGCCTTTGTCATTAAGAAATTACAATTCTCAACTCATATGCACAAAAAGATTAAACTTTTTTCCATTTATATCAAAACAGGACACTATGGTATAGTCAATGATGTAAAACATGCTTGTCTAGCTGAAGGTGTAATGATAATATGCTTGTCTAGATGAAGATGAAATGTGTCAATATCTATCACATGAACAATGGCTCCAGATCAGGATTTATCCTTATTTCCTCACTGAAAGCTGCAGAGAAAACTAATTTTATACACTCCATATACAGTTGCAGTACCTGTGCATTAAGAGTGAAACGACTTCGACAAGCGCGCACCACAGTCTTATGGCGATGTAGATGAATCTCAGCCTCTAGTTGACGCCACAATCTATCATGTTCTTCACCACGCAGATCTCGACCCAAAAGCTGAATCTGCTGGATTCTAGACAAAACAATAGTTCATCACTAGCAGGAAAATGAACTTCAAAATAATGGTCGCTGATTTTACTAGCTGCTAACTATAAGAAACCCTATAAGCAATCCTTTTCTAATATTTTCAATTTTGGTTAATCATCTATCTAAAACATACATGCTAGTTGTAGAATTCTGGATGCAAGAAATACTTTATTCTTTACTTGAGATATACACTCCAGTAGAAATAAAACAGACTAAGATAATTAGTATGTTTGAGGAAAGGAACCTGAATGTTCTGGCGCTGGGTGGAACGAAGCTCAAGGGTAAAGGGAAAGAGTGGTTTAGGAATATCTTGGGAGTAAAGTCAGGAGTTAGTGAGAGGACAAGAGCAAGGAAAGGAGTAGCATTACTCCTGAAACAGGAGTGGTGGGAGTATGTCATAGAGTGTAAGAAAGTAAACTCTAGATTGATATGGGTAAAACTGAAAGTGGATGGAGAGAGACGAGTGATTATTGGTGCATATGCACCTAGGCATGAGAAGAAACATCATGAGAGGCAAGTGTTTTGGGAGCAGCTGAGTGAGTGTGTTAGTAGTTTTCATGTACGAGACTGGGTTATAGTGATGGGTAATTTGAATGCAAAGGTGAGTAATGTGGCAGTTGAGGGAATAATTGGTGTACATGGGGTGTTCAGTGTTGTAAATGGAAATGGTGAAGAGCTTGTAGATCTATGTGCTGAAAAAGGACTGGTGATTGGGAATACCTGGTTTAAAAAGAGAGATATAAATAAGTATATGTATGTAAGTACGAGAGAAGGCCAGAGAGTGTTATTGGATTACGTGTTAACTGACAGGCGTGTGAAAGAGAGACTTTTGGATGTAAATGTGTTGAGAGGTGCAACTAGAGGGATGTCTGATCATTATCTTGTGGAGGCGAACATGAAGATTTATATAGGTTTTCAGAAAAGAAAAGAGAATTTTGGGGTGAAGAGGATGGTGAGAGTAAGTGAGCTTGGGAAGGACACCTGTGTGAGGAAATACCAGGGTAGACTGAGTACAGAATGAAAAAAGGTGAGAACAAAGGACATAAGGAGAGTGGGGGAGGAATGGGATGTATTTAGGGAAGCAGTGATGGCTTGTGCAAAAGATGATTCTGGGATGAAAAGCATGGGAGGTGGGCAGATTAGAAAAGGTAGTGAGTGGTGGGATGAAGAATTAAGATAGTTTGTGAAAGAGAAGAGAAAGGCATTTGGACGATTTTTGCAAGGAAATAATGCAAATGAGTGGGAGATGTATAAAAGAAAGAGGCAGGAGGTCAAGAAAAGGTGCAAAAGGTGAAAAAGAGGGCAAATGAGAGTTGGCATTGAGAGAGCATCATTAAATTTTGGAGAGAATAAAAAGATGTTTTGGAAGGAGGTAAATGAAGTGCGTAAGACAAGGGAACAAATGGGAACCTCAGTGAAGGGGGCTAATGAGGTGATAACAAGTAGTGGTGATACGAGAAGGAGATGGAGTGAGGATTTTGAAGGTTTGTTGAATGTGTTTGATGATAGAGTGGCAGATATAGGGTGTTTTGGTCGTGGTGGTGTGCAAAGTGAGAGGGTTAGGGAAAATGATTTGGTGAACAGAGAGGAGGTAGTAAAAGCTTTGCGGAAGATGAAAGCCGGCAAGGCAGCGGGTTTCGATGGTATTGCAGTGGAATTTATTAAAAAAGGGGGTGACTGTATTGTTGACTGGTTGGTAAGGTTATATAACGTATGTACATCTCATGGTGAGGTGCCTGAGGATTGACGGAATGCTTGCATAGTGCCATTGTACAAAGGCAAAGGGGATAAGAGTGAATGCTCAAATTACAGAGGTATAAGTTTATTGAGTATTCCTGGTAAATTATATGGGAGGGTATTTATTGAGAGGGTGAAGGCATGTACAGAGCATCAGACTGGGGAAGAGCAGTGTGGTTTCAGAAGTGGTAGAGGATGTGTGGATCAGGTGTTTTCTGATGATACAGCGCTGGTGGCTGATTCATGTGAGAAACTGCAGAAGCTGGTGACTGAGTTTGGTAAAGTGTGTGAAAGAAGAAAGTTAAGAGTAAATGTGAATAAGAGCAAGGTTATAAGGTACAGTAGGGTTGAGGGTCAAGTCAATTGGGAGGTAAGTTTGAATGGAGAAAAACTGGAGGAAGTAAAGTGTTTTAGATATCTGGGAGTGGATCTGGCAACGGATGGAACCATGGAATCAGAAGTGGATCATAGGGTGGGGGAGGGGGCGAAAATGGTAAACAGAGAAGAGGTAGTAAAAGCTTTGCGGAAGATGAAAGCCAGCAAGGCAGCAGGTTTGGATGGTACTGCAGTGGAATTTATTAAAAAAAGGGGGTGACTGTATTGTTGACTGGTTGGTAAGGTTATTTAATGATTGTATGACACATGGTTTCCCATTTTAGAAAGTTAATACAAGGAGGGGAGGATTTCTGGCCCCCCGCTCCCGTCCCCTCTAGTCGCTTTCTATGACATGCGAAGAATACGTGGGAAGTATTCTTTCACCCCTATCCCCAGGGATAATATACATATATATATACATATATACATATATACATATATACATATATACATATATATATACATATCGAGGATGTAAGGCATGTGTACGTGTAGGAAGAGAGGAAAGTGATTGGTTCTCAGTGAATGTAGGTTTGCGGCAGGGGTTTGTGATGTCTCCATGGTTGTTCAATTTGTTTATGGATGGGGCTGTTAGGGAGGTAAATGCAAGAGTTTTGGAAAGAGGGGCAAGTATGAAGTCTGTTGGGGATGAGAGAGCTTGGGAAGTGAGTCAGTTGTTGTTCGCTGATGATACAGCGCTGGTGGCTGATTCATGTGAGAAACTGCAGAAGCTGGTGACTGAGTTTGGTAAAGTGTGTGGAAGAAGAAAGTTAAGAGTAAATGTGAATAAGAGCAAGGTTATTAGGTACAGTAGGGTTGAGGGTCAAGGCAATTGGGAGGTGAGTTTGAATGGAGAAAAACTGGAGGAAGTGAAATGTTTTAGATATCTGGGAGTGGATCTGGCAGCGGATGGGACCAAGGAAGCGGAAGTGGATCATAGGGTGGGGGAGGGGGCGAAAATTCTGGGGGCCTTCAAGAATGTGTGGAAGTCGAGAACATTATCTCGGAAAGCAAAAATGGGTATGTTTGAAGGAATAGTGGTTCCAACAATGTTGTATGGTTGCGAGGCGTGGGCTATGGATAGAGTTGTGCGCAGGAGGATGGATGTGCTGGAAATGAGATGTTTGAGGACAATGTGTGGTGTGAGGTGGTTTGATCGAGTGAGTAACGTAAGGGTAAGAGAGATGTGTGGAAATAAAAAGAGCGTGGTTGAGAGAGCAGAAGAGGGTGTTTTGAAGTGGTTTGGGCACATGGAGAGGATGAGTGAGGAAAGATTGATCAAGAGGATATATGTGTCGGAGGTGGAGGGAACGAGGAGAAGAGGGAGACCAAATTGGAGGTGGAAAGATGGAGTGAAAAAGATTTTGTGTGATCGGGGCCTGAACATGCAGGAGGGTGAAAGGAGGGCAAGGAATAGAGTGAATTGGAGCGATGTGGTATACCGGGGTTGACGTGCTGTCAGTGGATTGAATCAAGGCATGTGAAGTGTCTGGGGTAAACCATGGAAAGCTGTGTAGGTATGTATATTTGCGTGTGTGGACGTATGTATATACATGTGTATGGGGGGGGGTTGGGCCATTTCTTTCGTCTGTTTCCTTGCGCTACCTCGCAAACGCAGGAGACAGCGACAAAGTATAAAAAAAAAAAAATATATACATATACACATATACACACATACACATACATACGCACATATACACACAGACACACACGCATACATATATATACATATGAAAAATTTAAGAAACAATTTAGAAAACTGAAACTTCTAGCTTGAAATGAATGAAAAAATGAATGTCACATAATGGTTCAACCTCTGGCTATGGAAAAAGGAAATGTATAATTTATTTACACAAACGTCAATAGCAGTTCTCATCAATTTAACCACTGTATCAATAAGCTTCAATGTCTAAGCTACATTTTTCTCCAATTTCACTATTTTCTTGTCAAAACACCATGTATGAAAACTATCACTCCAGTAACACAACTATAAACATTTACTTCCCCTGTGTGGGGCGTCTGGGGTAAACCATGGAAAGCTGTGTAGGTATGTATATTTGCGTGTGTGAACGTATGTATATACATGTGTATGGGGGGGGGTGGGCCATTTCTTTCGTCTGTTTCCTTGCGCTACCTCGCAAATGCGGGAGACAGCGACAAAGTATAATAATAATAAAAAATGACTCATGGTGAAGTGCCTGAGGATTGGCGGAATGTGTGCATAGTGCCATTGTACAAAGGCAAAGGGGATAAGAGTGAGTGCTCAAATTACAGAGGTATAAGTTTGTTGAGTATTCCTGGTAAATTATATGGGAGGGTATTGACTGAGAGGGTGAAGGCATGTACAGAGCATCAGATTGGGGAAGAGCAGTGTGGTTTCAGAAGTGGTAGAGGATGTGTGGATCAGGTGTTTGCTTTGAAAAGCAAATGGATTTGTATGTACCATTTATGGATCTGGAGAATGCATATGATAGAGTTGATAGAGATGCTCTGTGGAAAGTATTAAGAATATATGGTGTGGGAGGCAAGTTGTTAGAAGCAGTGAAAAGTTTTTATCGAGGATGTAAGGCATGTGTACGTGTAGGAAGAGAGGAAAGTGATTGGTTCTCAGTGAATGTAGGTTTGCGGCAGGGGTGTGTGATGTCTCCATGGTTGTTTAATTTGTTTATGGATGGGGTTGTTAGGGAGGTGAATGCAAGAGTTTTGGAAAGAGGGGCAAGTATGAAGTCTGTTGGGGATGAGAGAGCTTGGGAAGTGAGTCAGTTGTTGTTCGCTGATGATACAGCGCTGGTGGCTGATTCATGTGAGAAACTGCAGAAGCTGGTGACTGAGTTTGGTAAAGTGTGTGAAAGAAGAAAGTTAAGAGTAAATGTGAATAAGAGCAAGGTTATTAGGTACAGTAGGGTTGAGGGTCAAGTCAATTGGGAGGTGAGTTTGAATGGAGAAAAACTGGAGGAAGTGAAGTGTTTTAGATATCTGGGAGTGGATCTGGCAGCGGATGGAACCATGGAAGCGGAAGTGGATCATAGGGTGGGGGAGGGGGCGAAAATTCTGGGAGCCTTGAAGAATGTGTGGAAGTCGAGAACATTATCTCGGAAAGCAAAAATGGGTATGTTTGAAGGAATAGTGGTTCCAACAATGTTGTATGGTTGCAAGGCGTGGGCTATGGATAGAGTTGTGCGCAGGAGGATGGATGTGCTGGAAATGAGATGTTTGAGGACAATGTGTGGTGTGAGGTGGTTTGATCGAGTGAGTAACGTAAGGGTAAGAGAGATGTGTGGAAATAAAAAGAGCGTGGTTGAGAGAGCAGAAGAGGGTGTTTTGAAGTGGTTTGGGCACATGGAGAGGATGAGTGAGGAAAGATTGACCAAGAGGATATATGTGTTGGAGGTGGAGGGAGCAAGGAGAAGAGGGAGACCAAATTGGAGGTGGAAAGATGGAGTGAAAAAGATTTTGTGTGATCGGGGCCTGAACATGCAGGAGGGTGAAAGGAGGGCAAGGAATAGAGTGAATTGGAGCGATGTGGTATACCGGGGTTGACGTGCTGTCAGTGGATTGAATCAAGGCATGTGAAGCTTCTGGGGTAAACCATGGAAAGCTGTGTAGGTATATATATTTGCGTGTGTGGACGTATGTATATACATGTGTATGGGGGGGGTTGGGCCATTTCTTTCGTCTGTTTCCTTGCGCTACCTCGCAAACGCGGGAGACAGCGACAAAGTATAATAAAAATAAAAATATATATATATATATATATATATATATATATATATATATATATATATATATATATATATATATATATATATATCCTTTCTAAAATGGAAAACAGAAGAAGAGTCAAGTGGGGAGTGCTCATCCTCCTCAAAGGCTCAGATTGGGGTCTCTAAATGTGTGTGGATATAACCAAGATGAGAAAAAAGGAGAGATAGGTAGTATGTTTGAGGAAAGGAACCTGGATGTTTTGGCTCTGAGTGAAATGAAGCTCAAGGGTAAAGGGGAAGAGTGGTTTGGGAATGTCTTGGGAGTAAAGTCAGGGGTCAGTGAATGGACAAGAGCAAGGGAAGGAGTAGAACTATTCCTGAAACAGGAGTGGTGGGAGCATGTAATAGAGTGTAAGAAACAAAACTCTAGATTGATATGGGTAGAACTGAAAGTTGATGGAGAGAGATGGGTGATTATTGGTGCATATGGACCTGGGCATGAGAAGAAAGATCATGAGAGGCAAGTGTTTTGGGAACAGCTGAATGAGTGTGTTAGTGGTTTTGATGCACGAGACCGGGTTATAGTGATGGGTGATGTAAATGTAAAGGTGAGTAATGTGGCAGTTAAGGGAATAATTGGTATACATGGGGTGTTCAGTGTTGTAAATGGAAATGGTGAAGAGCTTGTAGATTTATGTGCTGAAAAAGGACTGGTGATTGGGAATACCTGGTTTAAAAAGAGATATATACATAAGTATACGTATGTAAGTAGGATAGATGGCCAGAGACCGTTATTGGATTACGTGTTAATTGATAGGAGCGCGAAGAGAGACCTTTGGATGTTAATGTGCTGAAAGGTGCAACTGGAGGGATGTCTGATCATTATCTTGTGGAGGCAAAGGTGAAGATTTGTAGAGGTTTTCAGAAAAGAAGAGAGAATGTTCGGGTGAAGAGAGTGGTGAGAGTAAGTGAGCTTGGGAAGGAGACTTGTATGAGGAAGTACCAGGAGAGACTGAGTACAGAATGGAAAAGATGAGAACAAAGGACGTAAGGGGAGTTAGGGAGAAATGGGGTGTGTTCAGAGAAGCAGTGATGGATGGTGCAAAAGATGCTTGTGGCATGAGAAACGTGGGAGGTGGGCAGATTAGAAAGGGTAGTGAGTGGAGGGATGAAGAAGTAAGATTATTAGTGAAAGAGAAGAGAGAGGCATTTGGATGGGTTTTGCAGGGAAATAATGCAAATGAGTGGGAGATGTATAAAAGAAAGAGGCAGGAGGTCAAGAGAAAGAAGCAAGAGGTGAAAAAGAAGGCAAATGAGAGTTGGGTTGAGAGAGTATCATTAAATTTTAGGGAGAATAAAAAGATGTTTTGTAAGGAGGTAAATAAAGTACGTAAGACAAGGGAAGAAATGGGAACTTCAGTGAGGGGGGCTAATGGGGAGGTGATAACAAGTAGTGGTGATGTGAGAAGGAGATGGAGTGAGTATTTTGAAGTTTTGTTGAATGTCTTTGATGATAGAGTGGGAGATATAGGGTGTTTTGGACGAGGTGGTGTGCAAAGAGAGAGGGTTAGGGAAAATGATTTGGTAAACAGAGAAGATGTAGCAAAAGCTTCACGGAAGATGAAAGCCTGTAAGGCAGCGGGTTTGGATGGTATTGCAGTGGAATTTATTAAAAAAGGGGTGACTCTATTGTTGACTGGTTGGTAAGGTTATCTAATGTATGTATGATTCATGGTGAGGTGCCTGAGGATTGGTGGAATGCTTGCATAGTGCCACTGTACAAAGGCAAAGGGGATAAGAGTGAGTGCTCAAATTACAGAGGTATTAGTTCGTTAAGTATTCCTGGTAAATTATATGGGAGGGTATTGATTGAGAGGGTGAAGGCATGTACAAAGCATCAGATTGGGGAAGAGCAGTGTGGTTTCAGAAGTGGTAGAGGATGTGTGGATCAGGTGTTTGCTTTGAAGAATGTATGTGAAAAATACTTAGAAAAGCAAATGGATTTGTATGTAGCATTTATGGATCTGGACAAGGCATATGATAGAGTTGATAGAGATACTCTGTGGAAGGTGTTAACAATATATGGTGTGGGAGGCAAGTTGTTAGAAGCAGTGGAAAGTTTTTATCGAGGATGTAAGGCGTGTGTTCGTGTAGGAACAGAGGAAAGTGATTGGTTCTCAGTGAATGTAGGTTTGCGGCAGGGGTGTGTGATGTCTCCATGGTTGTTTAATTTGTTTATGGATGGGGCTGTTAGGGAGGTGAATGAAAGAGTTTTGGAAAGAGGGGCAAGCAAGCAGTCTGTTGTAGATGAGAGAGCTTGGGAAGTGAGTCAGTTGTTGTTCGCTGATGATACAGCGCTGGTGGCTGATTCATATGAGAAACTGCAGAAGCTGGTGACTGAGTTTGGTAAAGTGTGTGAAATAGAAAGTTGAGAGTAAATGTGAATAAGAGCAAGGTTATTAGGTACAGTAGGGTTGAGGGTCAAGTCAATTGGGAGGTAAGTTTGAATGGAGAAAAACTGGAGGAAGTGTAGTGTTTTAGATAACTGGGGGTGGATTTGGCAGCGGATGAAACCATGGAAGCAGAAGTGAATCATAGGGTGGGGGAGGGGGCGAAAATTTTGGGAG
The DNA here is from genome assembly GCF_036320965.1 of Panulirus ornatus. Lineage (NCBI taxonomy): Eukaryota > Metazoa > Arthropoda > Malacostraca > Decapoda > Palinuridae > Panulirus > Panulirus ornatus. The sequence continues at coordinate 44,766,243 of NC_092233.1, forward strand.
CCTTGAAGAATGTGTGGACGTCGAGTACATTATCTCGGAAAGCAAAAATGGGTATGTTTGAAGGAATAGTGGTTCCAACAATGTTGTATGGTTGCGAGGCGTGGGCTATGGATAGAGTTGTACGCAGAAGTGTGGATATGCTGGATATGAGATGTTTGAGGACAATATGTGGTGTCAGGTGGTTTGATCGAGCAAGTAATAACAGGGTAAGAGAGATGTGTGGTAATAAAAAGAGTGTGGTTGAGAGAGCATAGGAGGGGCTTTTGAAGTGGTTTGGTCACATGGAGAGAATGAGTGAGGAAAGATTGACCAAGAAGATATACGTGTCAGAGTTGGAGGGAACGAGGAGAAGTGGGAGACCAAATTGGAGGTGGAAAGATCGAGTGAAAAAGATTTTCAGTTATCGGGGCCTGAACATGCAGGAAGGTGAAAGGCATGCAAGGAATAGAGCGAATTGGAACAATGTGGTATAACGAGGTCGACATGCTGTCAATGGATTAAACCAGGTCATGTGAACTGTCTGGGGTTAACCATGGAAAGTTGTGTGGGGCCTGGATGTGGAAAGGGAGCTGTGGTTTCGGTGCATTATTACATGACAGCTAGAGACTGAGTGTGAACGAATGGGGCCTTTGTTTGTCTTTTCCTAGCGCTATCTCGTACACATGAGGGGGGAGGGGGGTTGTTATTCCATGTGTGGCGAAGTGGCGATGGGAATGAATAAAGGCAGACAGTATGAATGATGTACATGTGTATATATGTATATGTCTGTGGGTGTATATAAATGTATACATGGAGATGAATAGGTATATATATTTGCGTGTGTGGACGTGTATGCATATTCATGTGTATGTGGGTGGGTTGGGCCATTCTTTTGTCTGTTTCCTTGCGCTACCTCGCTGATGCGGGAGACAGCAACAAAGCAAAATGAATCAATAATTTTTATATATATATATATATATATATATATATATATATATATATATATATATATATATGATTTGCATGCAAAGGTCAGTAATGTGGCAGTTGAGGGAATAATTGGTATACATGGGGTGTTCAGTGTTGTAAATGGAAATGGTGAAGAGCTTGTAGATTTATGTGCTGAAAAAGGACTGATGATTGGGAATACCTGGTTTAAAAAGCGAGATATACATAAGTATACTTATGTAAGTAAGAGAGATGGCTAGAGAGCGTTATTGGATTACGTGTTAATTGACAGGCACGCGAAAGAGAGACTTTTGGATGTTAATGTGCTGAGAGGTGCAACTGGAGGGATGTCTGATCATTATCTTGTGGAGGCTAAGGTGAAGATTTGTATGGGTTTTCAGAAAAAAAGAGTGAATGTTGGGGTGAAGACGGTGGTGAGAGTAAGTGAGCTTGGGAAGGAGACTTGTGTGAGGAAGTACCAGGAGATACTGAGTACAGAATGGAAAAAGGTGAGAACAATGGAAGTAAGGGGAGTGGGGGAGGAATGGGATGTATTTAGGGAATCAGTGATGGATTCCACAAAAGATGCTTGTGGCATGAGAAGAGTGGGAGGTGGGTTGATTAGAAAGGGTAGTGAGTGGTGGGACGAAGAAATAAGAGTATTAGTGAAAGAGAAGAGAGAGGCATTTGGACGATTTTTGCAGGGAAAAAATGCAGTTGAGTGGGAGACGTATAAAAGAAAGAGACAGGAGGTCAAGAGAAAGGTGAAAGAGGTAAAAAAAAGGGCAAATGAGAGTTGGGGTGAGAGAGTATCATTAAATTTTAGGGAGAATAAAAAGATGTTCTGGAAGGAGGTAAATATAGTGCGTAAGACAAGGGAGCAAATGGGAACTTCAGTGAAGGGCGCAAATGGGGAGGTGATAACAAGTAGTGGTGATGTGAGAAGGAGATGGAGTGAGTATTTTGAAGGTTTGTTGAATGTGCTTGATGATAGAGTGGCAGATATACGGTGTTTTGGTCGAGGTGGTGTGCAAAGTGAGAGGGTTAGGGAAAGTGATTTGGTGGACAGAGAAGAGGTAGTAAATGCTTTGCGGAAGATGAAAGCCGGCAAGGCAGCAGGTTTGGATGGTATTGCAGTGGAATTTATTAAGAAAGGGGGTGACTGTATTGTTGACTGGTTGGTAAGGTTATTTAATGTATGTATGACTCACGGTGAGGTGCCTGAGGATTGGCGGAATGCGTGCATAGTGCCATTGTACAAAGGCAAAGGGGATAAGAGTGAGTGCTCAAATTACAGAGGTATAAGTTTGTTGAGTATTCCTGGTAAATTATATGGGAGGGTATTGATTGAGAGGGTGAAGGCATGTACAGAGCATCAGATTGGGGAAAAGCAGTGTGGTTTCAGAAGTGGTAGAGGATGTGTGGATCAGGTGTTTGCTTTGAAGAATGTATGTGAGAAATACTTAGAAAAGCAAATGGATTTGTATGTAGCATTTATGGATCTGGAGAAGGCATATGATAGAGTTGATAGAGATGCTCTATGGAAGGTATTAAGAATATATGGTGTGGGAGGCAAGTTTTTAGACGCAGTGAAAAGTTTTTATCGAGGATGTAAGGCATGTGTACGTGTAGAAAGAGAGGGAAGTGATTGGTTCTCAGTGAATGTAGGTTTGCGGCAGGGGTGTGTGATGTCTCCATGGTTGTTTAATTTGTTTATGGATGGGGTTGTTAGGGAGGTGAATGCAAGAGTTTTGGAAAGAGGGGCAAGTATGAAGTCTGTTGGGGATGAGAGAGCTTGGGAAGTGAGTCAGTTGTTGTTCGCTGATGATACAGCGCTGGTGGCTGATTCATGTGAGAAACTGCAGAAGCTGGTGACTGAGTTTGGTAAAGTGTGTGAAAGAAGAAAGTTAAGAGTAAATGTGAATAAGAGCAAGGTTATTAGGTACAGTAGGGTTGAGGGTCAAGTCAATTGGGAGGTGAGTTTGAATGGAGAAAAACTGGAGGAAGTGAAGTGTTTTAGATATCTGGGAGTGGATCTGGCAGCGGATGGAACCATGGAAGCGGAAGTGGATCATAGGGTGGGGGAGGGGGCGAAAATTCTGGGAGCCTTGAAGAATGTGTGGAAGTCGAGAACATTATCTCGGAAAGCAAAAATGGGTATGTTTGAAGGAATAGTGGTTCCAACAATGTTGTATGGTTGCGAGGCGTGGGCTATGGATAGAGTTGTGCGCAGGAGGATGGATGTGCTGGAAATGAGATGTTTGAGGACAATGTGTGGTGTGAGGTGGTTTGATCGAGTTAGTAACGTAAGGGTAAGAGAGGTGTGTGGAAATAAAAAGAGCGTGGTTGAGAGAGCAGAAGAGGGTGTTTTGAAATGGTTTGGGCACATGGAGAGAATGAGTGACGAAAGATTGACCAAGAGGATATATGTGTCGGAGGTGGAGGGAACGAGGAGAAGAGGGAGACCAAATTGGAGGTGGAAAGATGGAGTGAAAAAGATATTGTGTGATCGGGGCCTGAACATGCAGGAGGGTGAAAGGAGGGCAAGGAATAGAGTGAATTGGAGCGATGTGGTATACCGGGGTTGACGTGCTGTCAGTGGATTAAATCGGGGCATGTGAAGCGTCTGGGGTAAACCATGGAAAGCTGTGTAGGTATGTATATTTGCGTGTGTGGACGTATGTATATACATGTGTATGGGGGTGGGTTGGGCCATTTCTTTCGTCTGTTTCCTTGTGCTACCTCGCAAACGCGGGAGACAGCGACAAAGAAAAAAAAAATATATATATATATATATATATATATATATATATATATATATATATATATATATCTTTCTTTCATACTATTCGCCATTTCCCGCGATAGCGAGGTAGCGTTAAGAACAGAGGACTGGGCCTTTGAGGGAATATTCTCACCTGACCCACTTCTCTGTTACTTCTTTTGGAAAAAAAAAAAAAAAGGAAAAATGAGAGGGGAGGATTTCCGGCCCCCCGCTCCCTTCCCTTTTAGTCGCCTTCTACGACACGCAGGGAATACGTGGGAAGTATTCTTTCTCCCCTATCCCCAGGGATATATATATATATATATATATATATATATATATATATATATATATATATATATATATATATTTTTTTTTTCTTTTTTTTTATACCTCGTCGCTGTCTCCCGCGTTTGCGAGGTAGCGCAAGGGAACAGACGAAAGAAATGGCCCAACCCCCCCCATACACATGTACATACACATGTCCACACACGCAAATATACATACCTACACAGCTTTCCATGGTTTACCCCGGACGCTTCACATGCCTTGATTCAATCCACTGACAGCACGTCAACCCCTGTATACCACATCGCTCCAATTCACTCTATTCCTTGCCCTCCTTTCACCCTCCTACATGTTCAGGCCCCGATCACACAAAATCCTTTTCACTCCATCTTTCCACCTCCAATATGGTCTCCCTCTTCTCCTCATTCCCTCCACCTCCGACACATATATCCTCTTGGTCAATCTTTCCTCACTCATTCTCTCCATGTGCCCAAACCACTTCAAAACACCCTCTTCTGCTCTCTCAACCACGCTCTTTTTATTTCCACACATCTCTCTTACCCTTACATTACTTACTCGATCAAACCACCTCACACCACACATTGTCCTCAAACATCTCATTTCCAGCACATCCATCCTCCTGCACACAACTCTATCCATAGCCCACGCCTCGCAACCATACAACATTGTTGGAACCACTATTCCTTCAAACATACCCATTTTTGCTTTCCGGGATAATGTTCTCGACTTCCACACATTTTTCAAGGCTCCCAAAATTTTCGCCCCCTCCCCCACCCTATGATCCACTTCCGCTTCCATGGTTCCATCCGCTGCCAGATCCACTCCCAGATATCTAAAACACTTCACTTCCTCCAGTTTTTCTCCATTCAAACTCACCTCCCAATTGACTTGACCCTCAACCCTACTGTACCTAATAACCTTGCTCTTATTCACATTTACTCTTAACTTTCTTCTTCCACACACTTTACCAAACTCCGTCACCAGCTTCTGCAGTTTCTCACATGAATCCGCCACCAGCGCTGTATCATCAGCGAACAACAACTGACTCACTTCCCAAGCTCTCTCATCCCCAACAGACTTCATACTTGCCCCTCTTTCCAAGACTCTTGCATTCACCTCCCTAACAACCCCATCCATAAACAAATTAAACAACCATGGAGACATCACACACCCCTGCCGCAAACCTACATTCACTGAGAACCAATCACTTTCCTCTCTTTCTACACGTACACATGCCTTACATCCTCGATAAAAACTTTTCACTGCTTCTAACAACTTGCCTCCCACACCATATATTCTTAATACCTTCCACAGAGCATCTCTATCAACTCTATCATATGCCTTCTCCAGATCCATAAATGCTACATACAAATCCATTTGCTTTTCTAAGTATTTCTCACATACATTCTTCAAAGCAAACACCTGATCCACACATCCTCTACCACTTCTGAAACCACACTGCTCTTCCCCAATCTGATGCTCTGTACATGCCTTCACCCTCTCAATCAATACCCTCCCATATAATTTACCAGGAATACTCAACAAACTTATATCTCTGTAATTTGAGCACTCACTCTTATCCCCTTTGCCTTTGTACAATGGCACTATGCACGCATTCTGCCAATCCTCAGGCACCTCACCATGAGTCATACATACATTAAATAACCTTACCAACCAGTCAACAATACAGTCACCCCCTTTTTTTATAAATTCTACTGCAATACCATCCAAACCTGCTGCCTTGCTGGCTTTCATCTTCCGCAAAGCTTTTACTACCTCTTCTCTGTTTACCAAATCATTTATATATATATATTCATATATATATATATTTTTTTTTTATTTTATTTTTTATTTTGCTTTGTCACTGTCTCCCGCGTTAGCAAGGTAGCGCAAGGAAACAGACAAAAGAAATGGCCCAACCTACCCACATACACACGTATATACATACAGTCCACACACGCAAATATACATACCTATACATCTCCATGTACACATATATATACACACACAGACATATACATATATATATATATATATATATATATATATATATATATATATATATATATATATATATATATATATGTATGACTCATGGTGAGTTGCCTGAGGATTGGCGGAATGCGTGCATAGTGCCATTGTACAAAGGCAAAGGGGATAAGAGTGAGTGCTCAAATTACAGAGGTATAAGTTTGTTGAGTATTCCTGGTAAATTATATGGGAGGGTATTGATTGAGAGGGTGAAGGCATGTACAGAGCATCAGATTGGGGAAGAGCAGTGCGGTTTCAGAAGTGGTAGAGGATGTGTGGATCAGGTGTTTGCTTTGAAGAATGTATGTGAGAAATACTTAGAAAAGCAAATGGATTTGTATGTAGCATTTATGGATCTGGAGAAGGCATATGATAGAGTTGATAGAGATGCTCTGTGGAAGGTATTAAGAATATATGGTGTGGGAGGCAAGTTGTTAGAAGCAGTGAAAAGTTTTTATGGAGGATGTAAGGCATGTGTACGTGTAGGAAGAGAGGAAAGTGATTGGTTCTCAGTGAATGTAGGTTTGTGGCAGGGGTGTGTGATGTCTCCATGGTTGTTTAATTTGTTTATGGATGGGGTTGTTAGGGAGGTAAATGCAAGAGTCCTGGAAAGAGGGGCAAGTATGAAGTCTGTTGGGGATGAGAGAGCTTGGGAAGTGAGTCAGTTGTTGTTCGCTGATGATACAGCACTGGTGGCTGATACATGTGAGAAACTGCAGAAGCTGGTGACTGAGTTTGGTAAAGTGTGTGGAAGAAGAAAGTTAAGAGTAAATGTGAATAAGAGAAAGGTTATTAGGTACAGTAGGGGTGAGGGTCAGGTCAATTGGGAGGTGAGTTTGAATGGAGAAAAACTGGAGGAAGTGAAGTGTTTTAGATATCTGGGAGTGGATCTGGCAGCGGATGGAACCATGGAAGCGGAAGTGGATCATAGGGTGGGGGAGGGGGCGAAAATTTTGGGAGCCTTGAAAAATGTGTGGAAGTCGAGAACATTATCTCGGAAAGCAAAAATGGGTATGTTTGAAGGAATAGTGGTTCCAACAATGTTGTATGGTTGCGAGGCGTGGGCTATGGATAGAGATGTGCGCAGGAGGATGGATGTGCTGGAAATGAGATGTTTGAGGAAAATGTGTGGTGTGAGGTGGTTTGATCGAGTAAGTAACGTAAGGGTAAGAGAGATGTGTGGAAATAAAAAGAGCGTGGTTGAGAGAGCAGAAGAGGGTGTTTTGAAATGGTTTGGGCACATGGAGAGAATGAGTGAGGAAAGATTGACCAAGAGGATATATGTGTCGGAGGTGGAGGGAACGAGGAGAAGAGGGAGACCAAATTGGAGGTGGAAAGATGGAGTGAAAAAGATTTTGTGTGATCGGGGCCTGAACATGCAGGAGGGTGAAAGGAGGGCAAGGAATAGAGTGAATTGGAGCGATGTGGTATACAGGGGTTGACGTGCTGTCAGTGGATTGAATCAAGGCATGTGAAGCGTCTGGGGTAAACCATGGAAAGCTGTGTAGGTATGTATATTTGCGTGTGTGGACGTGTGTATGTACATGTGTATGGGGGGGGGTTGGGCCATTTCTTTCGTCTGTTTCCTTGCGCTACCTCGCAAACGCGGGAGACAGCGACAAAGTATAAAAAAAAAAAAAATAAATATATATATATATATATATATATATATATATATATATATATATATATGTACATAATTCATACATAATTCCTCACGAGTCGTAGATGGCGACTAGAGGGGACGGGAGCGCGGGGCCAGAAATCCTCCCCTCCTTGTATTCTAACTTTCTAAAAATGGGAAACAGAAGGAGTCACGCGGGGAGTGCTCATCCTCCTCGTAGACTCAGATTGGGGTGTCTAAATGTGTGTGGATATAACCAAGACGTGAAAAAAGGAGAGATAGGTAGTATGTTAGAGGAAAGGAACCTGGATGTTTTGGCTCTGAGTGAAACGAAGCTCAAGGGTAAAGGGGAAGTGTGGTTTGGGAAACTCTTGGGAGTAAAGTCAGGGGTTAGTGGGAGGGCAAGAGCAAGGAAACGAGTAGCAGTACTCCTGAAACAGGAGTTGTGGGAGTATGTGATAGGATGTAAGAAAGTAAATTCTCGATTAATATGGGTAAAACTAAAAGTTGATAGAGAGAGATGGGTGATTATTGGTGCATATGCACCTGGGCATGAGGAGAAAGATCATGAGAGGCAAGTGTTTTGGGAGCAGCTGAATGAGTGTGTTAGTGGTTTTGATGCACAAGACTGGGTTATAGTGATGGGTGATTTGAATGCAAAGGTGAGTAATGTGGCAGTTGAGGGAATAATTGGTATACATGGGGTGTTCAGTGTTGTAAATGGAAATGGTGAAGAGCTTGTAGATTTATGTGCTGAGAAAGGACTGGTGATTGGGAATACCTGGTTTAAAAAGCGAGATATACATAAGTATACGTATGTAAGTAGGAGAGATGGCCAGAGAGCGTTATTGGATTACGTGTTAATTGATAGGCGCACGAAAGAGAGACTTTTGGATGTTAATGTGCTGAGAGGTGCAACTGGAGGGATGTCTGATCATTATCTTGTGGAGGCTAAGGTGAAGATTTGTAGGGGTTTTCAGAAAAGAAGAGTGAATGTTGGGATGAAGACGATGGTGAGAGTAAGTGAGCTTGGGAAAGAGACTTGTGTGAGGAAGTACCAGGAGAGACTGAGTACAGAATGGAAAAAGGTGAGAACAATGGAAGTAAGGGGAGTGGGGGAGGAATGGGATGTATTTATGGAATCAGTGATGGAGTGCGCAAAAGATGCTTGTGGCATGAGAAGCGTGAGAGGTGGGTTGATTAGAAAGGGTAGTGAGTGGTGGGATGAAGAAGTAAGAGTATTAGTGAAAGAGAAGAGAGAGGCATTTGGACGATTTTTGCAGGGAAAAAATGCAGATGAGTGGGAGATGTAAAAAAGAAAGAGACAGGAGGTCAAGAGAAAGGTGCAAGAGGTGAAAAAGAGGGCAAATGAGAGTTGGGGTGAGAGAGTATCATTAAATTTTAGGGAGAATAAAAAGATGTTCTGGAAGGAGGTAAATAAAGTGCATAAGACAAGGGAGCAAATGGGAACTTCAGTGAAGGGCGCTAATGGGGAGGTGATAAAAAGTAGTGGTGATGTGAGAAGGAGATGGAGTGAGTATTTTGAAGGTTTGTTGAATGTGTTTGATGATAGAGTGGCAGATATAGGGTGTTTTGGTCGAGGTGGTGTGCAAAGTGAGAGGGTTAAAGAAAATGATTTGGTAAACAGAGAAGAGGTAGTAAAAGCTTTGCGGAAGATGAAAGCCGGCAAGGCAGCGGGTTTGAATGGTATTGCAGTGGAATATATTAAAAAAGGGTGACTGTATTGTTGACTAGTTGGTAAGGTTATTTAATGTATGACTCATGGTGAGGTGGTTGAGGATTGGAGGAATGCTTGCATAGTGCCATTGTACAAAGGCAAAGGGGATAAGAGTGAGTGCTCAAATTACAGAGGTATAAGTTTGTTGAGTATTCCTGGTAAATTATATGGGAGGGTATTGATTGAGAGGGTGAAGGCATGTACAGAGCTTCAGATTTGGGAAGAGCAGTGTGGTTTCAGAAGTGGTAGAGGATGTGTGGATCAGGTGTTTGCTTTGAAGAATGTATGTGAGAAATACTTAGAAAAGCAAATTGATTTGTATGTAGCATTTATGGATCTGGAGAAGGCATATGATAGAGTTGATAGAGATGCTCTGTGGAAGGTATTAAGAATATATGGTGTGGGAGGCAAGTTGTTAGAAGCAGTGAAAAGTTTTTATCGAGGATGTAAGGCATGTGTACGTGTAGGAAGAGAGGAAAGTGATTGGTTCTCAGTGAATGTAGGTTTGTGGCAGGGGTGTGTGATGTCTCCATGGTTGTTTAATTTGTTTATGGATGAGGTTGTTAGGGAGGTGAATGCAAGAGTTTTGGAAAGAGGGGCAAGTATGAAGTCTGTTGTGGATGAGAGAGCTTGGGAAGTGAGTCAGTTGTTGTTCGCTGATGATACAGCGCTGGTGGCTGATTCATGTGAGAAACTGCAGAAGCTGGTGACTGAGTTTGGTAAAATGTGTGAAAGAAGAAAGTTAAGAGTAAATGTGAATAAGAGCAAGGTTATTAGGTACAGTAGGGTTGAGGGTTAAGTCAATTGGGAGGTAAGTTTGAATGGAGAAAAACTGGAGGAAGTAAAGTGTTTTAGATATCTGGGATTGGATCTGGCAGCAGATGGAACCATGGAAGCGGAAGTGAATCAGAGGGTAGGGGAGGGGGCGAAAATCCTGGGAGCCTTGAAGAATGTGTGGAAGTCGAGAACATTATCTCGGAAAGCAAAAATGGGTATGTTTGAAGGAATAGTGGTTCCAACAATGTTGTATGGTTGAAAGGCGTGGGCTATGGATAGATTTTTGCGAAGGAGGGTGGATGTGCTGGAAATGAGATGTTTGAGGACAATGTGTGGTGTGAGGTGGTTTGATCGAGTCAGTAATGTAAGGGTAAGAGAGATGTGTGGAAATAAAAAGAGCATGGTTGAGAGAGCAGAAGAGGGTGTTCTGAAATGGTTTGGGCACATGGAGAGAATGAGTGAGGAAAGATTGACCAAGAGGATATATGTGTCGGAGGTGGAGGGAACGAGGAGAAGTGGGAGACTAAATTGGAGGTGGAAAGATGGAGTGAAAAAGATTTTGAGTGATTGGGGCCTGAACATGCAGGAGGGTGAAAGGTGGGCAAGGAATAGAGTGAATTGGATCGATGTGGTATACCGGGGTTGACGTGCTGTCAGTGGATTGAATCAGGGCATGTGAAGCGTCTGAGGTAAACCATGGAAAGTTGTGTGGGGCCTGGATGTGGAAAGGGAGCTGTGGTTTCGGGCATTATTGCATGACAGCTAGAGACTGAGTGTGAACGAATGGGGCCTTTGTTGTCTTTTCCTAGCACTACCTAGCACATATGAGGGGGGAGGGGGATGGTATTCCATGTGTGGCAAGGTGGCGATGGGAATGAATAAAGGCAGACAGTGTGAATTGTGTACATGGGTATATAGGTATATGTCTGTGTGTGTATATATAAGTGTATGTTGAGATGTATAGGTATGTAGATTTGCGTGTGTGGACGTGTATGTACATACATGTGTATGGGGGTAGGTTGGGCCATTTCTTTCGTCTGTTTCCTTGCGCTACCTCGCAAACGCGAGAGACAGCGACAAAGCAAAATGAAAAATAAAAAAAAATAATTCATACTGTCTGCCTTTATTTATTCCCATCGCCACCTCGCCACACATAGAATAACAACCCCCTCCCCCCTCATGTGTATGAGGTAGCGCTAGGAAAAGACAACAAATGCCCCATTCGTTCACACTTAGTCTCTAGCTGTCATGTAATAATGCACCGAAACCACAGCTCCCTTTCCACATCCAGGCCCCACACAACTTTCAATGGTTTACCCCAGACGCTTCACATGCCCTTGTTCAATCCATTGACAGCACGTCCACCCCGGTATACCACATCATTCCAATTCACTCTATTCCTTGCACGCCTTTCACCCTCCTGCATGTTCAGGCTCCGATCACTCAAAATCTTTTTCACTCCATCTTTCCACCTCCAATTTGGTCTCCCACTTCTCCTCGTTCCCTCCACCTCTGACACATATATCCTCTTGGTCAATCTTTCCTCACTGACTCTCTCCATGTGACCAAACCATTTCAAAACACCCTCTTCTGCTCTCTCAACCACACTCTTTTTATTTCCACACATCTCTCTTACCCTTACATTACTTACTCAATCAAACCACCTCACACCACATATTCTCTTCATTCATCTCATTTCCAGCACATCCACCCTCCTGCACACAACTCTATCCATAGCCCACGCCTGCCCTCGAAGTCGAGAACATTACCTCTGAAAGCAAAAATGGCTATGTTTGAAGGAATAGTGGTTCCAACAATGTTGTATGGTTGCGAGGCGTGGGCTATGGATAGATTTGTGCGCAGGAGGGTGGATGTGCTGGAAATGAGATGTTTGAGGACAATATGTGGTGTGAGGTGGTTTCATCTAGTATATAATGTAAGGGTAAGAGAGATGTGTGGAAATAAAAAGAGCATGGTTGAGAGAGTAGAAGAGGGTGTTTTGAAATGGTTTGGACACATGGAGAGAATGAGTGAGAAAAGATTGACCAAGAGGATATATGTGTCAGAGGTGGAGGGTACAAGGAGAAGTGAGAGACCAAATTGGAGGTGGAAAGATGGAGTGAAAAAGATTTTGAGTGATCGGGGCCTGAACATGCAGGAGGGTGAAAGGCGGGCAAGGAATAGAGTGAATTGGATCGATGTGGTATACCGGGGTCGACATGCTGTCAATGGATTGAATCAGGGCATGTGAAGTGTTTGGGGTAAGCCATGGAAAGTTCTGTGGGGCCTAGATGTAGAAAGGGAGCTGTGGTTTCGGGCATTATTGCAAGACAGATAGAGACTGAGTGTGAACGAATGGGGCCATTGTTGTCTTTTCCTAGCGCTACCTCGCACACATGAGGGGGGAGGGGGATGTTATTCCATGTGTGGCGAGGTGGCGATGGGAGTGAATAAAGGTAGACAGTGTGAATTGTGTGCATGTGTATATATGTAGGTGTCTGTGTGTGTATATATATGTGTACATTGAGATGTATGGGTATGTATATTTGCGTGTGTGGACGTGAATGTACATACATGTGTATGGGGGTGGGTTGGGCCATTTCTTTTGTCTGTTTCCTTGCGCTACCTCGCAAACGCGGGAGCCAGCGACAAAGAAAAATAAATAAATAAATAAATAAATGTATATATACATGTATGTATGCATACATTGAGATGTATAGGTATGTATATGTGCATGTATGGACGTGTATGATATACATGTGTATGTGGGTGGGTTGGGCCATCCTTTCGTCTGTTTCCTTGCGCTACCTCGCTAATGCCGGAGACAGCAACAAAGTATCATAAATACATAATATAAGTTTGTTAAATATTCCTGCAAAATTATATGGGAGGGTATTGAATGAGATGGTGAAGGCATGTGCAGAGCATCAGACTGGGGAAGAGCAGTGTGGTTTCAGAAGTGGTAGAGGACGTGTGGATCAGGTGTTTGCTTTGAAGTATATATGTAAGAAATACTTAGAAAAACAGATGGATTTGTACATACCATTTATGGGTCAGGAGAAGGCACATGATGGGGTTGACGGAGATACCTCGTGGAAAGATTCAAGAGTATATGGTGTGGGAAGCAATTTGCTAGAAGCAGTGAAAAGATTTTACCAAGGATGTAAGGGATGTGTACGAGTAGGAAGAGAGGAAAGGGACTGGTTCCCAGTGAATGTTGGTTTGCGACAGGGGTGCATGAAGTCTCCATGGCTGGTTAATTTGTTTATGGATAGGGTGGTAAGGAAGAATGCAAGAGTGTTGGAGATAGGAGCAAGTATGCAGTCTGTTCTGGTTGAGACGGCCCGGGAAGTGTCAGTTGTTGTTCGCTGATGATACAGTGCTGGTGGCTGATTCAGGTGAGAAACTTCATAGGTTGGTGACAGTTTGTAAAGTGTGTGAAAGAAGAAAGCTGAGAGTAAATGTGAATACGAGCAAGGTTATTAGGTGCAGTAGGATTTAGGGAAAAGTCAATTGGGAGGTAAGTTTGAATGGAAAAAACTGGAGGAAGTGAAGTGTTTTAGATATCTGGGAGTGAATTTGCCAGCAGATGGAAGCACGAAAGTGGAAATGAGTCACAGGGTGGGATAGGGGGCAAAGGTTCTCTGAGCACTGAAGAATGTGTGGAAGGTGAGAACATTATCTCGGAGAGCAAAAGTGGGTATGTCTGAAGGGATAGTGGTTCCAACAATATCATATGGTTGTGAGGCATGGGCTATACATAGGGTTGTGCGGAGGAGGGTGGATGTGTTGCATATGAGATGTTTGAGAACAGTATGGGGTGTGAGGTGGTTTTGATCGAGTACGTAATGAAAGGGTAAGAGAGATGTGTGGTAATAAAAAGAGTGTGGTTGGGAGAGCAGATGAGGGTGTATTCAAATGGTTTGGTCGCATGGAAAGAATGAGAGAGGAAATATTGACATAGAGGATATATGTGTCAGAGGTGGAGGGAACAAGAAGTGGGAGACCAAAGTGGAGGTGAAGGATGAAATGAAAAAGATGTTGAGCAATCGCGGCCTGAACATACAGGAGGGTGAAAGGCGTGGAAGAAATAGAGTGAATTGGAACGATGTGGTATACCGGGGTGGAGGTACCATCAATGGATTTAACCAGGGCATGTGAAGAGTCTGGGGTAAACCATGGAAAGTTTTGTGGGGCCTGGATGTGGAAAAGGAGCTGGGGTTTCGGTCCATTACACATGACAGCTAGACTGAGAGTGAACGAATATGGCCTTCTTTTTTTTCTGTTCCTGGCGCTACCTCGTTGGATGGGGGTGGGAGGAATGCTATCTTGCGTGTGGCAGGGTAGTGATGGGATTGGATGAAGGCAGTAAGTATGAATTTTATATATCATACTTTGTAGCTGACTCCCGTGTTAGCGAGGTAGCGCAAGGAAGCAGATGAAAGAATAGCCCAACCCACCCACATACACATGTATATACATGAATGCCCACATACACATATATATATATATATGTCTATAAATAACAACGTATACATACACAGGAATATGCATATATACACAGGTACATATTCATACATGCTGCCTTCATCCATTCCTGTTGCCACCCCACCACACATGAAATGGCACAACCCCTCCCCCACACACGTGTGAGGTAGCACTACGAAAAGACAACAAAGGCCAAATTCATTCACACTCAGTCTCTAGCTGTCATGTGTAATGCACTGAAACCACAGCTCCCTTTCCACATCCAGGCCCCACAAAACTTTCTATGGTTTACCCCACACTCTTTACATGACCTGGTTCAATCCATTGACAGCACGTCCATCTCGGTATACCACATCGTTCCCATTCACTATATTCCTTCCACACCTTTCACCCTCCTGATCACTCAAAGTCTTTTTCACTCCATCCTTCCACCTCCAATTTGGCCTCCTACTTCTCGTTCCCTCCACCTCTGACACATATATCCTCTTTGTCAATCTGTCCTCAATCAATCTCTCCATGTGACAAAACCATTTCAATAAACCCTCTTCTGCTCTCTCAACCACACTCTTTTTATTACCACATATCTCTCTTACCCTTTCATTACTTACTGAATCAAACCTCACACCACATATTGTCCTCAAACATCTCATTTCCAACACATCCACCCTCTTCTGCACAATCCTATCTACAGCCCATGCCTCGCAGCCATATAACATTGTTAGAACCACTATTCCTTCAAACATACCCATTTTTGCTGTCCGAGACAGTGTTCTGGCCTTCTACGCACTCTTCAATGCTCCCAAAACCTTCGCCACCTCCCCCACCCTGTGACTCACTTCCACTTCCATGGTTCCGCCCACTGCTAAATCCACTCTCAGATATCTGAAACACTTCACTTTCTCCAGTTTTTCTTCATTCACACTCATCTCCCAATTGACGTGTCCCTCAACCCTCCTTAACCTAATGACCTTGCTCTTATTCACACACACCAAACTTATTCAATAGCTTCTGCAGTTCCTCACCTAAATCAGCCACCAGCGTTGTATCATCAGCGAACAACTGACTCACTTCCCAAGCCCTCTCATCCACAACAGACTGCATACTTGCCCCTTTCTCCAAAACTCTTGCATTCACCTCTCTAACAACCCCATCTATAAACAAATCAAACCATGGAGACATCACCCACCCCTTCCACAAACCAACATTCACTGGGAACCAATCGCTTTTCTCTCTTCCTACTTGTACACATGCTTTACATCCTCGATAAAACTTTTCACTGCTTCTAGCAACTTACCTCCCACACCATATAATCATAATACCTTCTATAGAACATCTCTAGCATATGCCTTATCCAGATCCATAAATGCTACAAACAAATCCATCTATTTTTCTAAGTATTTCTCACACAGGGGATAGGGGAGAAAGTATTTCTCACATAGGGGACAGGGGAGAAAGAATACTTCCCACGCATTCCTCACGCGTCGTAGAAGGCGACTAAAGGGGATGGGAGTGAGGGGCCAGAAATCCTCCCCTCCTTGTATTCTAACTTTTTAAAGGGGGAAACAGAAGAAGGAGTCACGCGGGGAGTGCTCATCCTCCTCGAAGGCTCAGATTTGGGTCTCTAAATGTGTGTGGATGTAACCAAGATGAGAAAAAAGGAGAGATAGGTAGTATGTTTGAGGAAAGGAACCTGGATGTTTTGGCTCTGAGTGACACGAAGCTCGAGGGTAAAGGGGAAGAGTGGTTTCGGAATGTCTTGGAAGTAAAGTCAGAGGTTAGTGAGAGGACAAGAGCAAGGGAAGGAGTAGCACCACTCCTGAAACAGGAGTTGTGGGAGTATGTGATAGAGTGTAAGAAAGTAAATTCTAGATTCATATGGGTAAAACTGAAAGTTGATGGAGAGAGATGGGTGATTATTGGCACATATGCACCTGGGTATAAGAAGAAAGATCATGAGAGGCAAGTGTTTTGGGAGCAGCTGAATGAGTGTTAGTGGTTTTGATGCACAAGACCGGGTTATAGTGATGGGTGATTTGAATGCAAAGGTGAGTAATGTGGCAGTTGAGGGAATAATTGGTATACATGGGGTGTTCAGTGTTGTAAATGGAAATGGTGAAGAGCTTGTGGATTTGTGTGCTGAGAAAGGACTGGTGATTGGGAATACCTGGTTTAAAAAGTGAGATATACATAAGTATACATATGTAAGTAGGAGAGATGGCCAGAGAGCGTTATTGGATTACGTGTTAATTGATAGGTGCGCGAAACAGAGACTTTTGGATGTTAATGTGCTGAGAGGTGCAGCTGGAGGGATGTCTGATCATTATCTTGTGGAGGCAAAGGTGAAGATTTGTAGGGGTTTTTAGAAAAGAAGAGAGAATGTTGGGGTAAAGAGAGTGGTGAGAGCAAGTGAGCTTGGGAAGGAGACTTATGTGAGGTAGTACCAGGAGAGACTGAGTACAGAATGGAAAAAGGTGAGAACAAAGGAGGTAAGGGGAGTGGGGGAGGAATGGGATGTATTTAGGGAAGCAGTGATGGCTTGCACAAAAGATGCTTGTGGCATGGGAGGTGGGTTGATTAGAAAGGGTAGTGAGTGGTGGGATGAAGAAGTAAGATTATTAGTGAAAGAGAAGAGAGAGGCATTTGGACGATTTTTGCAGGGAAAAAATGCAAATGAAAGGGAGATGTATAAAAGAAAGAGGCAGGAGGTCAAAAGAAAGGTGCAAGAGGTGAAAAAGAGGGCAAATGAGAGTTGCGGTGAAAGAGTATCATTAAATTTTAAGGAGAATAAAAAGATGTTTTGGAAGGAGGTAAATAAAGTGCGTAAGACAAGGGAGCAAATGGGAACTTCAGTGAAAGGGGCTAATGGGGAGGTGATAACAAGTAGTGGTGATGTGAGAAGGAGATGGAGTGAGTATTTTGAAGGTTTCTTGAATGTGTTTGATGATAGAGTGGCAGATATAGGGTGTTTTGGTCGAGGTGGTGTGCAAAGTGAGAGGGTTAGGGAAAATGATTTGGTAAACAGAGAAGAGGTACTAAAAGCTTTGCGGAAGATGAAAGCTGGCGAGGCAGCAGGTCTGGATGGTACTGCAGTGGAATTTATTAAAAAAGGGGGTGACTGTATTATTGACTGGTGGTAAGGTCATTTAATGTATGTATGATTCATGGTGAGGTGCCTGAGGATTGGTGGAATGCTTGCATAGTGCCATTGTACAAAGGCGAAGGGGATAAGAGTGAGTGCTCAAATTACAGAGGTATAAGTTTGTTGAGTATTCCTGGGAAATTATATGGGTAGGTATTGATTGAGAGGGTGAAGGCATGTACAAAGCATCAGATTGGGGAAGAGCAGTGTGGTTTCAGAAGTGGCAGAGGATGTGTGGATCAGGTGTTTGCTTTGAAGAATGTATGTGAGAAATACTTAGAAAAGCAATTGGATTTGTATGTAGCATATGATAGAGTTGATAGAGATGCTCTGTGGAAGGTATTAAGAATATATGGTGTGGGAGGCAAGTTGTTAGAAGCAGTGAAAAGTTTTTATCGAGGATGTAAGGCATGTGTACGTGTAGGAAGAGAGGAAAGTGATTGGTTCTCAGTGAATGTAGGTTTGCGGCAGGGGTGTGTGATGTCTCCATGGTTGTTTAATTTGTTTATGGATGGGGTTGTTAGGGAGGTAAATGCAAGAGTCCTGGAAAGAGGGGCAAGTATGAAGTCTGTTGGGGATGAGAGAGCTTGGGAAGTGAGTCAGTTGTTGTTCGCTGATGATACTGCGCTGGTGGCTGATTCATGTGAGAAACTGCAGAAGCTGGTGACTGAGTTTGGTAAAGTGTGTGGAAGAAGAAAGTTAAGAGTAAATGTGAATAAGAGCAAGGTTATTAGGTACAGTAGGGGTGAGGGTCAAGTCAACTGGGAGGTGAGTTTGAATGGAGAAAAACTGGAGGAAGTGAAGTGTTTTAGATATCTGGGAGTGGATCTGTCAGCGGATGGAACCATGGAAGCGGAAGTGGATCATAGGGTGGGGGAGGGGGCGAAAATTTTGGGAGCCTTGAAAAATGTGTGGAAGTCGAGAACATTATCTCGGAAAGCAAAAATGGGTATGTTTGAAGGAATAGTGGTTCCAACAATGTTGTATGGTTGCGAGGCGTGGGCTATGGATAGAGATGTGCGCAGGAGGATGGATGTGCTGGAAATGAGATGTTTGAGGACAATGTGTGGTGTGAGGTGGTTTGATCAAGTAAGTAACGTAAGGGTAAGAGAGATGTGTGGAAATAAAAAGAGCGTGGTTGAGAGAGCAGAAGAGGGTGTTTTGAAATGGTTTGGGCACATGGAGAGAATGAGTGAGGAAAGATTGACCAAGAGGATATATGTGTCAGAGGTGGAGGGAACGAGGAGAAGAGGGAGACCAAATTGGAGGTGGAAAGATGGAGTGAAAAAGATTTTGTGTGATCGGGGCCTGAACATGCAGGAGGGTGAAAGGAGGGCAAGGAATAGAGTGAATTGGAGCGATGTGGTATACCGGGGTTGACGTGCTGTCAGTGGATTGAATCAAGGCATGTGAAGCGTCTGGGGTAAACCATGGAAAGCTGTGTAGGTATGTATATTTGCGTGTGTGGACGTATGGACATGTGTATGGGGGGGGGGGTTTGGGCCATTTCTTTCGTCTGTTTCCTTGCGCTACCTCGCAAACGCGGGAGACAGCGACAAAGTATAAAAAAAAAAAAAAAAAAAAAAAAAAAAAAAAAAAAAAATTATGAATCTGGAGAAGGCATATGATAGAGTTGATAGAGATGCTCTGTGGAAGGTATTAAGAATATATGGTGTGGGAGGCAAGTTGTTAGAAGCAGTGAAAAGTTTTTATCAAGGATGTAAGGCATGTGTACATGTAGGAAGAGAGGAAAGTGATTGGTTCTCAGTGAATGTAGGTTTGCGGCAGGGGTGTGTGATGTCTCCATGGTTGTTTAATTTGTTTATGGATGGGGTTGTTAAGGAGGTGAATGCAAGAGTTTTGGAAAGAGGGGCAAGTATGCAGTCTGTTGTGGATGAGAGAGCTTGGGAAGTGAGTCAGTTGTTGTTCGGTGATGATACAGCGCTGGTGGCTGATTCATGTGAGAAACTGCAGAAGCTGGTGACTGAGTTTGGTAAAGTGTGTGAAAGAAGAAAGTTAAGAGTAAATGTAAACAAGAGCAAAGTTATTAGGTACAGTAGGGTTGAGGGTCAAGTCAATTGGGAGATAAGTTTGAATGAAGAAAAACTGGAGGAAGTAAAGTGTTTTAGATATCTGGTAGTGGATCTGGCAGCCGATGGAACCATGGAAGTAGAAGTGAATCATACAGTGGGGGAGGGGGCGAAAATTTTGGGAGCCTTGAAGAATGTTTGGAAGTCGAGAACATTATCTCGGAAAGCAAAAATGGGTATGTTTGAAGGAATAGTGGTTCCAACAATGTTGTATGGTTGCGAGGCGTGGGCTATGGATAGAGTTGTGCGCAGGAGGGTGGATATGCTGGAAATGAGAATTGTTGAGGACAATATGTGGTATGAGGTGGTTCGATCGAGTAAGTAATGTAAGGGTGAGAGAGATGTGCGGAAATAAAAAGAGTATGGTTGAGAGAGCAGAAGAGGGTGTTTTGAAATGGTTTGGTCACATGGAGAGAATGAGTGAGGAAAGATTGACCAAGAGGATAAATGTGTCAGGGGTGGAGGGAACAAGGAGAAGTGGGAGACCAAACTGGAGGTGGAGAGATGGAGTGAAAAAGATTTTGAGTGATCGGGGCCTGAACATGCAGGAGGGTGAAAGGCGTGCAAGGAATAGAGTGAATTGGAATGATGTGGTATACCGGGATCAATGTGCTGTCAATGGATTGAACCAGGGCATGTGAGGCGTCTGGGGTAAACCATGGAAAGTTCTGTGGGGCCTGGATGTGGAAAGGGAACTCTGGTTTCGGTGCATTATTACATGACAGCTAGAGACTGAGTGAGAACAAATGGGGCCTTTGTTGTCTTTTCCTAGCACTACCCCGCACACATGAGGGGGGAGGGGGTTGTTATTCCATGTGGCAAGGTGGCGATGGGAATAAATAAAGGCAGACAGTATGAATTATGAACATGTGTATATATGTATATGTCTGTGAATGTATATATATGTGTACATTGAGATGTATAATTATGTATATTTGCGTGTGTGGACGTGTATGTATATACATGTGTATGTGGGTGGGTTGGGCCATTTCTTTCGTCTGTTTCCTTGCGCTACCTCGCTAACGCGGGAGACAGCGACAAGCAAAATAAATAAAATGAATAAATAATTCTTCAAAGCAAACACCTGATCCACACATCCTCTACCACTTCTGAAACCACACTGCTCTTCCCCAATCTGATACTCTGTACATGCCTTCACATGAATTTGTACACATGTTTATATGTATATATGCGTAGGTATATGTTTGTATATGGTAAAATGTCTATGTATGTATATGTGCATGTGTGGGCATTTATGTATATACATGTGTTTGTGGTTGGGTTGGGCCATACTTCATCTGTTTCCTTGTGCTACCTTGCTAATGTGGGAGACGGGAGTTAAGTATAAAAATACAAAGCATAAGTACATGTGCATGTATGAGCAAGTAAAAAAAAGACTTTTGGATATTAATGTGCTGACAGGGGCAGCTGAAGGGATATCTGATCACTATCTTGTGGAGGTGAAGGTGAAGATTTGTAGAGGTTTTCAGAAAAGAAGAGAGATTGTTGGGAAGAAGGGAGTGGTGAGAGTAAATGAGCTTGTAAAGGAGACTTGCGTGAGGAAGTACCAGGAGAGATTAAGTGCAGAATGGAAAAAGGAGAGAGCAAATGACATAAGGGGAATGGTGGAAGAATGGGGTGTATTTAGGGAAGCATCTAGGCTTGCACAAAACATGCATGTAGCATGAGAAAGGTGAGAGGTGGGCAGAATAGAAAGGGTAGTGAGTGATGGGATGAAGTATGATTATTTGTGAGAGAAGAGAGAGGCGTTTGGACGGTTTTTGCAGGGAAGTAGTGGAAATGACTGGGAGATGTATAAAAGAAAGCAGCAGGAGGTCAAGAGAATGGTACAAGAGTTGAAAAATAGGGCAAATGAGGGTCGGGTGAGAGAGTATCATTAAATTCTAGGGAGAATAAAAAGATGTTTTAGAAAGAGATAAATGGAGTGCATAAGACGTGGGAACAAATTAAAACATCGGAAGGGGGCAAATGGGGAGGAGATAACAAGTAGTGATGAAGTGAAAAGGAGATGAAGTTGGTATTTTGAAGGTTTGTTGAATGTGTTTGATAACAGAGTGGCAGATATAGGGTGTTTTGGTCGGGGTGGTGTGCAAAGTGAGGTCAGGGAGAATGGTTTGGTAAACACAGAAGAGGTTGTGAAAGCTTTGCAGAAGATAAAAGCTAGCAAGGTGGCGGGTTTGGATAGTATTGCAGTGGAATCTATTAAAAAAAGGGGATGACTGTGTTGTTGATTGGTTGGTAAGGATAATCAATGTATGTATTGATCATGGTGAAGTGCCAGAGGATTGATGGAATGCATGCATAGTGTTGCTGTACAAAGGTAAAGGGGATAAAGTTGAGTGTTCAAATTACAGAGGCATAAGTTTGTTGAGTACTCCTGCAAAATTATATGGGAGAGTATTGATTGAGAGGGTGAAGGCATGTGCAGAACATGAGATTGGAGAGGAGCAGTGTGTTTTTAGAAGTGGTAGAGGATGTGTGGATCAGTTTTTGCTTTGAAGCATATATGTAAGAAATACTTAAAAAACAGATGGATTTGTATATACCATTTATGGATCCGGAGAAGGGACATAATGGGGTTGATGGAGATACCTTGTGGAAAGTTTGAAGAGTATATGGTGTGGGAGGTAAGTTGCTAGAAGCAGTGAAAAGCTTTTACCAAGGATGTAAGGCATGTGTACGAGTAGGAAGAGAGGAAAGGGACTGGTTCCCAGTGAATGGTAATTTGCAGCAGGGGTGCGTGATGTCTCCATGGTTGTTTAAATTGTTTATGGATGGGGTGGTTAGGGAGGTAAATGCAAGAGTGTTGGAGAGAGGGGCAAGTATGCAGTCTGTTCTAGATGAGAGGGATTGGAAAGTGAGTCAGTTGTCGTTTGCTGATGATACAGCACTGGTGGCTGATGAGAAACTTCAGAGGTGAGAAACTTCAGAGGTTGGTGACTGAGTTTGGTAAAGTGTGTGAAAGAAGAAAATGTAAGAAGTAAATATGAATAAGAGCAAGGTTATTAGGTGCAGTAGGATTAAGGGACAAGTCAGTTGGGAGGTAAGTTTGAATGGAGAGAAACTGGAGGAAGTGAAGTGTTTTAGATATCTGGGAGTGGATTTGACAGTGGATGGAACCATGGAAGCGGAAGTGAGTCACATGATGGGGGAGGAAGCAAAGGTTCTAGGAGCACTGAAGAATGTGTGGAAGGTGAGAACGTTATCTCGGAGAGCAAAAATGGGTATGTTTGAAGGAATATTGGGTTCCAACAAAGTTATATGGTTGTGAGGCATGGGCTATAAATAGGGTTATGCAGTGGAGAGTGGATGTGTTGGAAATGAGATGTTTGAGGACAGTATGTGGTGTTAGGTGGTTTGATCGAGTAAGTACTGAAAGGGGAAGAGAGATGTGTGGTAATAAAAATAGTGTGGTTGAGATAGCAGAAGAGGGTGTATTGAAATGATTTGGTCACATGGAGAGAATGAGTGAGGAAAGACTGACAAAGAGGATATATGTGTCAGAGGTGGAGGAAAGGAAGAGAAGTGGGAAACCAAATTGGAGGTGGAAGGATGGAGTGAAAAAGATTTTGAGCGATCGAGGCCTGAACATACAGGAGGGTGAAAGGCGTGCAAGGAATAGAGTGAATTGGAACGATGTGGTATACCGGGGTGGACACGCTGCCAATGGATTAGACCAGGCCATATGAAGCATCTGGGATAAACCATGGAAAGTTTTGTGGGGCCTGGATAAGGAGAGGGAGCTGTGTTTCGATGGATTACACATGACAGCTAGAGAATGAGTGTAAACGGATGTGGCCTTTGTTGTCTTTTCCTAGTGCTACCTCACATGCATGTGGGAGGAGGGGGTGCCATTTCCTGTGTGGCAGGGTGGCAGCAGGAATGGATGAAGGAAGTATGCATGTTAAAATGTATAGGTATATATATATGTGCGTGTGTGGGCGTTTATGGATATACATGTGTATGTGGGTGGGGTGGGCCATTCTTTCGTCTGTTTCCTTGCGCTACCTCACTAATGCAAGACAGAAAGTATAATAAATGAATGAATAAATAAATAAATAAATAAATAATTCCCCAGGAATACTCAACAAACTTATGCCTCTGTAATTTGAACACTCACCTTTATCTCCTTTGCCTTTGTACAATGAGACTTTGCATGCATTCCACCAATCCTCAGACACTTCACCAAGATCCATACATACATTGAATACCTTACCAACCAGTCAACAACACAGTCATTCCCCTTTTTTTTATAAATTCCACTGCAATACCATCCAAACCTGCCATCTTGCCACCTTTCATCTTCCGCAGAGCTTTCACTACCTCTTTTCTGTTCACCAAACCCTTCTCCCTGACCCTCTCACTTCCCACACCACCCCGACCAAAACATGCTATATCTGCATCTCTATCATCAAACAAATTCAACAAACCTTCAAAATATTCACTTCATATCCTTCTCACTTCATCAACAGTTGTTATTACCTCCCCATTTGCCCCCTTCACCGATGTTCCAATTTCTTCTCGTCTTATGCACTTTATGTACCTCCTTCTAAAACATTCTTTATTCTCGATATAATTTAATGATACTCTCTCACCCTAACTCTCATTTGTTCTCTTTTTCATCTCTTGCACCTTTCTCTTGATCTGCTGCTTTCTTTTACACATCTCCCAGTCATTTGCACTACTTCCCTGAAATATTGTCAAAATGCCTCTCTCTTCTCTTTCACTAACGATCTTACTTCTTCATCCCACCATTCACTACCCTTTCTAATCTGCCCAACTCTCACCTTTCTCATCCCAAAAGCGTCTTTTGTGCAAGCATCACTGTTTCTCTAAATACATCCCATTCCTCCCTCACTCCCCTTGCGTTATTTGCTCTCACCTTCTGCTGTTCTGCACTCAATATCTCCTGGTACTTCCTCACACACGCCTCCTTTCCAAGCTCACTTACTCTCACCACTGTCTTCGCCCCAACATTCTCTCTTCTTTTCCGAAAACCTCTACAAATCTTCGCCTCCACAAGATAATGATCAGACATCCCTCCAGTTGCCCCTCTCAGCACAATAACATCCAAAAGTCTCTCTTTCACACACCTATCAATCAACAAACAATCCGATAATGCTCTCTGGTCATCTCTCCTACTTACATACACACACTAATGTATATCTCTCTTTTATAAATCAGGTATTCCAAATCACCAGTCCTTTTTCAGTTACAGGGCCAAAAGGGAAAGTGATAACAGATAGTAATAAACTTAGATATGGACTGCATATTTTGAAAGATTGTTGAATGTGTTTGATGATAGAGTGACAGATTTAAAAAGGTTAAAGGAGTGCTAGGGTAAGCAAGTATCAGTAAATTTTAGGGAAAATAAGATGTTTTGGAAAAAGATTAAAATAAAAGGAACATCAGTGATGGGGCCAAAAGGGGGAGTGATAACATGTATTGATAAACTGAGGAGATGGACTGCATATTTTGAAAGACTGTTGAATGTGTTTGATGATAGAGTGATAGATTTATGGTGTTTGGGTTAGGGTGGTATGTGAAGAGAGAGTCATGGAGGAATGGGGAGTGAATGTCATGTGTGTGTCATACATGATGCCTAGAGTGGTTGATGTTTTGTTCAGAGGGAGTGATGGTCCATTCAAGATGACTGGAGGTTGTGAGCTTATTCTGGGAGTGAAAAGAATGATTGAAGATTTCTGTGATGCTTTTATTCTGTTCTGGATGAGCCACTATTTCAGTTGTGTAGCACAGTGCTACATATGTGTGTGTGTGTGTGTGTGTGTGTGTGTGTGTGTGTGTGTGTGTGTGTGTGTGTGTGTGTGTGCACATGAATGTGTGAGGCCTTTTCTTTGTCTGTTCCTAGTGCTATCTTGCTGATGCAGGAAAAAGCAAACAGGTATGAAAAACGATAACATAGTAATTAATCAGTATTTCTACAGATTAATTACCATGCTATCTTTCTTTCATACCTGTTTGTTATAGGGTAACAAAGATTCAGTTACCAAAGAACTTACCTTCCTGCTAATTCTTTATCCAAGTATTTGGCAGCAAGTGTGGCTCCACAGAGCTCCCCTTGAAGTCCCAGTATATAACGCCGCAGCGAATCATTTTCTTTTCTTAATACATTAGCTTCATGTATTCCAATCTGAACTTTGAGATTCTCAGATCGCTGTTCTTCTAAATCTCTCTCCTAAAATCAGGTAGAAAATTACAGTTAATTAGATCTTCACAATAAGTTATATCAAATATGCATACATGTATTTGCTGATAATCATGTGGAAAATGAAACACAATTAGTTCCTAAGTACATTTTCATGTAATGATTATGTTGTTTGAGGAGATATAAGAATGAGATAGAAGACTTAGAACAGTTAATATGTGTACAAAGAAGACTGTTTTAAGTCTTCTATCTCATTCTTGTTCTCCCCTAATGATGAAATCATTACATGAAAGAGCACTTGGGAACTTATCGCATTTCATTTTTCTTGTGGCTATCAGCAAATACTAGATCAAACATACACAAAGATCAAGTACAATAATAATAATAATAATAATAATAATAATAATAATAATAATAATAATAATAATAATAATGTTAATGTGGTGAGAGGTGCAAATGGAGGGATGTCTGATCATTATCTTGTGGAGGCTAAGGTGAAGATTTGTATGGGTTTTCAGAAAAGAAGAGTGAATGTTGGGGTGAAGAGGGTGGTGAGAGTAAGTGAGCTTGGGAAGGAGACTTGTGTGAGGAAGTACCAGGAGAGACTGAGTACAGAATGGAAAAAGGTGAGAACAATGGAAGTAAGGGGAGTGGGGGAGGAATGGGATGTATTTAGGGAATCAGTGATGGATTGCGCAAAAGATGCTTGTGGCATGAGAAGAGTGGGAGGTGGGTTGATTAGAAAGGGTAGTGAGTGGTGGGATGAAGAAGTAAGAGTATTAGTGAAAGAGAAGAGAGAGGCATTTGGACGATTTTTGCAGGGAAAAAATGCAATTGAGTGGGAGATGTATAAAAGAAAGAGACAGGAGGTCAAGAGAAAGGTGCAAGAGGTGAAAAAGAGGGCAAATGAGAGTTGGGGTGAGAGAGTATCATTAAATTTTAGGGAGAATAAAAAGATGTTCTGGAAGGAGGTAAATAAAGTGCATAAGACAAGGGAGCAAATGGGAACTTCTGTGAAGGGCGCAAATGGGGAGGTGATAAATAGTAGTGGTGATGTGAGAAGGAGATGGAGTGAGTATTTTGAAGGTTTCTTGAATGTGTTTGATGATAGAGTGGTAGATATAGGGTGTTTTGGTCGAGGTGGTGTGCAAAGTGAGAGGGTTAGGGAAAATGATTTGGTAAACAGAGAAGAGGTAGTAAAAGCTTTGCGGAAGATGAAAGCCGGCAAGGCAGCAGGTTTGGATGGTATTGCAGTGGAATTTATTAAAAAAGGGGGTGACTGTATTGTTGACTGGTTGGTAAGGTTATTTAATGTATGTATGACTCATGGTGAGGTGCCTGAGGATTGGCAGAATGCGTGCATAGTGCCATTGTACAAAGGCAAAGGGGATAAGAGTGAGTGCTCAAATTACAGAGGTATAAGTTTGTTGAGTATTCCTGGTAAATTATATGGGAGGATATTGATTGAGAGGGTGAAGGCATGTACAGAGCATCAGATTGGGGAAGAGCAGTGTGGTTTCAGAAGTGGTAGAGGATGTGTGGATCAGGTGTTTGCTTTGAAGAATGTATGTGAGAAATACTTAGAAAAGCAAATGGATTTGTATGTAGCATTTATGGATCTGGAGAAGGCATATGATAGAGTTGATAGAGATGCTCTGTGGAAGGTATTAAGAATATATGGTGTGGGAGGCAAGTTGTTAGAAGCAGTGAAAAGTTTTTATCGAGGATGTAAGGCATGTGTACGTGTAGGAAGAGAGGAAAGTGATTGGTTCTCAGTGAATGTAGGTTTGCGGCAGGGGTGTGTGATGTCTCCATGGTTGTTTAATTTGTTTATGGATGGGGTTGTTAGGGAGGTGAATGCAAGAGTTTTGGAAAGAGGGGCAAGTATGAAGTCTGTTGGGGATGAGAGAGCTTGGGAAGTGAGTCAGTTGTTGTTCGCTGATGATACAGCGCTGGTGGCTGATTCATGTGAGAAACTGAAGAAGCTGGTGACTGAGTTTGGTAAAGTGTGTGAAAGAAGAAAGTTAAGAGTAAATGTGAATAAGAGCAAGGTTATTAGGTACAGTAGGGTTGAGGGTCAAGTCAATTGGGAGGTGAGTTTGAATGGAGAAAAACTGGAGGAAGTGAAGTGTTTTAGATATCTGGGAGTGGATCTGGCAGGGGATGGAACCATGGAAGCTGAAGTGGATCATAGGGTGGGGGAGGGGGCGAAAATTCTGGGAGCCTTGAAGAATGTGTGGAAGTCGAGAACATTATCTCGGAAAGCAAAAATGGGTATGTTTGAAGGAATAGTGGTTCCAACAATGTTGTATGGTTGTGAGGCGTGGGCTATGGATAGAGTTGTGCGCAGGAGGATGGATGTGCTGGAAATGAGATGTTTGAGGACAATGTGTGGTGTGAGGTGGTTTGATCGAGTAAGTAATGTAAGGGTAAGAGAGATGTGAGGAAATAAAAAGAGCGTGGTTGAGAGAGCAGAAGCGGGTGTTTTGAAATGGTTCGGGCACATGGAGAGAATGAGTGAGGAAAGATTGACCAAGAGAATATATGTGTCGGAGGTGGAGGGAACGAGGCGAAGAGGGAGACCAAATTGGAGGTGGAAAGATGGAGTGAAAAAGATTTTGTGTGATCAGGGCCTGAACATGCAGGAGGGTGAAAGGAGGGCAAGGAATAGAGTGAATTGGAGCGATGTGGTATACTGGGGTTGACGTGCTGTCAGTGGATTGAATCAAGGCATGTGAAGCGTCTGGGGTAAACCATGGAAAGCTGTGTAGGTATGTATATTTGCGTGTGTGGACGTATGTATATACATGTGTATGGGGGTGGGTTAGGCCATTTCTTTCGTCTGTTTCCTTGCGCTACCTCGCAAACGCGGGAGACAGCGACAAAGCAAAAAAAAAAAAAAAAAAGATAATAATAATAATAATAATAATAATAATAATAATAATAATAATAATAATGATAACAATAATAATAGTAATAATAAATTGGTGCCTATGCACCTGGTCATGAGAAGAAAGATCATGACAGGCAAGTATTTTGGAAGCAGCTGAGTGAGTGTTAGCAGCTTTGATGCAAGAAACTGGGTTATAGTGATGAGTGATTTGAATGCATTTGAGGGTATAATTGATGCACATGCAGTGTTCGGTGTTGTAAATGGAAATGGTGAAGAGCTTGGGAATTTGTGAGCTGAAAAAGGAATGGTGATTGGGAACACCTGGTTTAAAAAGAGAGATATACAAAGGAATATGTATGCAAGTAGGAGAGATGGCCTGAAGGCATTACTGGATTAAGTGTTAATTGATAGGCATGTAAAAGAGAGACTTTTGGATGTTAATGTGCTGAAAGGGGCAACTAGAAGGATGTCTGGTCACAATCTTGTGGAGGCGAAGGTGAAGTTTTGTAGAGATTGTCGGAAAAAAGAGAGATAATATTAGAGAGAAGAGAGTGATGAGAGTATAGGAGCTTGGAAAGGACACGTGTGAGGAGGTACCAGGAAAGATTGACTGCAGAATGGCAAAAGGTGAGAGCAAATGATGTAAGGTGAGTGGGGGAGGAATGGGATGCATTTAAGGAAGCAGTGATGGCTTGTGCAAAAGATGCATGTGGCATGAAAAAGGTGGGAGGTAGGCAGATTAGAAAGGATAGTGAATGGTGGGATGAAGAAGGAAGATTGTTGGTAAAAGAGAAGTTAGAGGCATTTGGAAGGATTCTGCAGGGAAGTAATGCAAATGGCTGTTCTAGATGAGAGGGCTTGAGAAGTAAGTCAGTTGCTGTTTGCTGATGATACAGCCCTGGTGGCTGATTTAGGTGAGAAACTGCAGATGTTGGTGACTGAGTTTGGTAAAGTGTGTGAAAGAAGAAAGATGTGAGTAAATGTCAATAAAAGCAGCATTATTAGGTTCAGTAGGGTTGAGGGACAAGTTAATTGTGAGGTAAGATTGAATGGGGAAAAATGAGGAAGTAAGTGTATTAAGTATCTGGGAGTGGATTTACCAGCAGATAGAACCATGGAAGCAGAAATGAATCACCAGATGGGGGAGGGGACAAAGGTTCTGGGAGCGTTGAAGAATGTGTGGAAGGCGAGAACGCTATCTTGGAGAGCAATAATGGGTATGTCTAAGAGAGTGGTGGTTCCAACAATGTTATTTGGTTGCAAGGCATGGGCGATAGATAGGGTTAAGTAGATGAGAGTGGATGTGTTAGAAATGAAATGTTTGAGGACAACACGTGGTGTGAGGTGGTTTGACTAAGTAATGAAAGGATAAGAGAGATGTGTGGAAATAAAAAGAGTGAGGTTGAGAGAGCAGAAAAGGCTGTGTTGAAGTGGTTTGAACGAATGGAGAGAATGAGTAAGGAAAGGTTGACAGAGGATAAGTGTCAGAAGTGGAGGGATCAAGGAAAAGTGGGAGACCATATTGGAGGTGGAAGGATGGAGTGAAAAAGATTTTGAGTGATCAGGGCCTGAACATACACGAGGGTGAAAGGAATAGAGTGAACTGGAACAATGTTGTATACTAGAGTCGACATGCTGTCAACAGACTGAAACAGGGCGTGTGAAGCGTCTGGGATAAATACTGGAAAGGTCTGTGGGGACTGGATGTGGAAATGGAGCTGTGGTTTGTCTTTTTCTGGCACTACCTCGCTGAAGGGGGTGATGCTGTTATCATGAGTGGTGAGATGGCGACAGGAATGGATGGAGGCAGCAAGTACGAATATGTATATGTGTATACATATATATGTCTGTGTATGTATATATATACATACACAGACATATATATGGAAAAAGGTGAGAACAATGGAAGTAAGGGGAGTGGGGGAGGAATGGGATGTATTTAGGGAATCAGTGATGGATTGTGCAAAAGATGCTTGTGGCATGAGAAGAGTGGGAGGTGGGTTGATTAGAAAGGGTAGTGAGTGGTGGGATGAAGAAGTAAGAGTATTAGTGAAAGAGAAGAGAGAGGCATTTGGACGATTTTTGCAGGGAAAAAATGCAATTGAGTGGGAGATGTATAAAAGAAAGAGACAGGAGGTCAAGAGAAAGGTGCAAGAGGAGAAAAAAAGGGCAAATGAGAGTTGGGGTGAGAGAGTATCATTAAATTTTAGGGAGAATAAAAAGATGTTCTGGAAGGAGGTAAATAAAGTGCGTAGGACAAGGGAGCAAATGGGAACTTCAGTGAAGGGCGCAAATGGGGAGGTGATAACAAGTAGTGGTGATGTGAGAAGGAGATGGAGTGAGTATTTTAAAGGTTTGTTGAATGTGTTTGATGATAGAGTGGCAGATATAGGGTGTTTTGGTCGAGGTGGTGTGCAAAGTGAGAGGGTTAGGGAAAATGATTTGGTAAACAGAGAAGAAGTAGTGAAAGCTTTGTGGAAGATGAAAGCCGGCAAGGCAGCAGGTTTGGATGGTATTGCAGTGGAATTTATTAAAAAAGGGGGTGACTGTATTGTTGACTGGTTGGTAAGGTTATTTAATGTATGTATGACTCATGGTGAGGTGCCTGAGGATTGGCGGAATGCGTGCATAGTGCCATTGTACAAAGGCAAAGGGGATAAGAGTGAGTGCTCAAATTACAGAGGTATAAGTTTGTAGAGTATTCCTGGTAAATTATATGGGAAGGTGTTGATTGAGAGGGTGAAGGCATGTACAGAGCATCAGATTGGGGAAGAGCAGTGTGGTTTCAGAAGTGGTAGAGGATGTGTGGATCAGGTGTTTGCTTTGAAGAATGTATGTGAGAAATACTTAGAAAAGCAAATGGATTTGTATGTAGCATTTATGGATCTGGAGAAGGCATATGATAGAGATGATAGAGATGCTCTGTGGAAGGTATTAAGAATATATGGTGTGGGAGGAAAGTTGTTAGAAGCAGTCAAAAGTTTTTATCGAGGATGTAAGGCATGTGTACGTGTAGGAAGAGAGGAAAGTGATTGGTTCTCAGTGAATGTAGGTTTGCGGCAGGGGTGTGTGATGTCTCCATGGTTGTTTAATTTGTTTATGGATGGGGTTGTTAGGGAGGTAAATGCAAGAGTTTTGGAAAGAGGGGCAAGTATGAAGTCTGTTGGGGATGAGAGAACTTGGGAAGTGAGTCAGTTGTTGTTCGCTGATGATACAGCGCTGGTGGCTGATTCATGTGAGAAACTGCAGAAGCTGGTGACTGAGTTTGGTAAAGTGTGTGGAAGAAGAAAGTTAAGAGTAAATGTGAATAAGAGCAAGGTTATTAGGTACAGTAGGGTTGAGGGTCAAGTCAATTGGGAGGTGAGTTTGAATGGAGAAAAACTGGAGGAAGTGAAGTGTTTTAGATATCTGGGAGTGGATCTGGCAGCGGATGGAACCATGGAAGCGGAAGTGGATCATAGGGTGGGGGAGGGGGCGAAAATTCTGGGGGCCTTGAAGAATGTGTGGAAGTCGAGAACATTATCTCGGAAAGCAAAAATGGGTATGTTTGAAGGAATAGTGGTTCCAACAATGTTGTATGGTTGTGAGGCGTGGGCTATGGATAGAGTTGTGCGCAGGAGGATGGATGTGCTGGAAATGAGATGTTTGAGGACAGTGTGTGGTGTGAGGTGGTTTGATCGAGTGAGTAACGTAAGGGTAAGAGAGATGTGTGGAAATAAAAAGAGCGTGGTTGAGAGAGCAGAAGAGGGTGTTTTGAAGTGGTTTGGGCACATGGAGAGAATGAGTGAGGAAAGATTGACCAAGAGGATATATGTGTTGGAGGTGGAGGGAACGAGGAGAAGAGGGAGAACAAATTGGAGGTGGAAAGATGGAGTGAAAAAGATTTTGTGTGATCGGGGCCTGAATATGCAGGAGGGTGAAAGGAGGGCAAGGAATAGAGTGAATTGGAGCGATGTGGTATACCGGGGTTGATGTGCTGTCAGTGGATTGAATCAAGGCATGTGAAGCGTCTGGGGTAAACCATGGAAAGCTGTGTAGGTATGTATATTTGTGTGTGTGGATGTATGTATATACATGTGTATGGGGGGGGGGTTGGGCCATTTCTTTCGTCTGTTTCCTTGCGCTACCTCGCAAACGCGGGAGACAGCGACAAAGTATAATAATGTATATATATAAATACGTTGAAATGCATACATATGTAAGTGTGCATATATGGTTATTTATGTATATACATGTGTATGTAGGAGGGTTGGGCCATTCCTTGTCAGTTTCCTTTCGCTACCTCACTGATGCAGGAGACAGCAAATAAGTATAACAATAATAATAATTATAAGAGATATACTTTAGACTTTTGGATGTTAATGTGCAGAAAAGTGCTACTGGAGGGATGTCTGATCATTATTTTGAGGAGGCAAAAGTGAAGATTTATAGAGGCTTTCAGAAAAGAAGAGAAAATGTTGGGGTGAAGAGAGTGGTGAGAGAAAGTGAGCTTAGGAAGGAGACTTATGTGAGAAGGTACCAGGAGAGATTCGGTACAGAATGGAAAAAGGTGAGAACAAAGGTTGTAAGGGGAGTGGGGGAGGAATGGGATGTATTTGGGGAAGTAATGATAGGTTGTGCAAAAGATGCTTGTGGCATGAGAAGTGTGGGAGGTGGGCAGATTAGAAAGGGTAGTGAGTGGTGGGATAAGAAGGCAGATGAGAAAGGAAAGTGAGTGGTGGGATAAGAAGTAAGATTATTAGTGAAAGAGAAGAGAGAGGCATTCGGATGATTTTTGTGGGGAAATAATGCAAGTGATTGGGAGATGTATAAAAGAAATACGCAGGAGGTCAAGAGAAAGGTGCAAGAGGTGAAAAAGAGGGCAAATGAGAGTTGGGGTGAGAGAGTATCATTAAATTTTAGGGAGAATAAAAAGATGTTTTGGAAGGAGGTAAATAAAGTGTGTAAGACAAGGGAACAAATGGGAACATCAGTGAAGGGGGCTAATGGGGAGGTTGATTGTATTGTGTATTGTGAAGGTTTGTTGAATGTATTTGATGATAGAGTGGCAGATATAGGGTATTTTGGTTGAGGTACTGAGCAAAGTGAGAGGGTTACAAACAATGATTTGATAAACACAGAAGAGGTAGTAAAAGCTTTGCGGAAGATGAAAGCCGTCAAGGCCGCGGGTTTGCATGGTACTCCAGTGGAATTTATAACAAAAGGGGGTAACTGTACTGTTGACTGGTTGGGAAGATTATTCAATGTATGTATGACTCATGGTGAGGTGCCTGAGGATTGGCGGAATGCTTGCATAGTGCCACTGTACAAAGGCAAAGGGGATGAAAGTGAGTGATCAAATTACAGAGGTATAAGTTTGTTGAGTATTCCTGGGAAATTATATGGGTAGGTATTGATTGAGAGGGTGAAGGCATGTACAAAGCATCAGATTGGGGAAGAGCAGTGTGGTTTCAGAAGTGGCAGAGGATGTGTGGATCAGGCGTTTGCTTTGAAGAATGTATGTGAGAAATACTTAGAAAAGCAAATGGATTTGTATGTAGCATTTATGGATCTGGAGAAGGCATATGATAGAGTTGATAGAGATGCTCTGTGGAAGGTATTAAGAATATATGGTGTGGGAGGCAAGTTGTTAGAAGCAGTGAAAAGTTTTTATCGAGGATGTAAGGCATGTGTACGTGTAGGAAGAGAGGAAAGTGACTGGTTCTCAGTGAATGTAGGTTTGCGGCAGGGGTGTGTGATGTCTCCATGGATGTTTAATTTGTTTATGGATGGGGTTGTTAGGGAGGTGAATGCAAGAGTTTTGGAGAGAGGGGCAAGTATGAAGTCTGTTGGGGATGAGAGAGCTTGGGAAGTGAGTCAGTTGTTCGCTGATGATACAGCGCTGGTGGCTGATTCATGTGAGAAACTGCAGAAGCTGGTGACTGAGTTTGGTAAAGTGTGTGAAAGAAGAAAGTTAAGAGTAAATGTGAATAAGAGCAAGGTTATTAGGTACAGTAGGGTTGAGGGTCAAGTCAATTGTGAGGTAAGTTTGAATGGAGCAAAACTGGAGGAAGTAAGGTGTTTTAGATATCTGGGAGTAGATCTGGCAGCGGATGGAACCATGGAAGTGGAAGTGGATCATAGGGTTGGGGAGGGGGCGAAAATTTTGGGAGCCTTGAAAAATGTGTGGAAGTCGAGAACATTATCTCGGAAAGCAAAAATGGGTATGTTTGAAGGAATAGTGGTTCCAACAATGTTGTATGGTTGCGAGGCGTGGGCTATGGATAGAGTTGTGCGCAGGAGGATGGACGTGCTGGAAATGAGATGTTTGAGGAAAATGTGTGGTGTGAGGTGGTTTGATCGAGTAAGTAACGTAAGGGTAAGAGAGATGTGTGGAAATAAAAGGAGCGTGGTTGAGAGAGCAGAAGAGGGTGTTTTGAAATGGTTTGGGCACATGGAGAGAATGAGTGAGGAAAGATTGACCAAGAGGATATATGTGTCGGAGGTGGAGGGAACGAGGAGAAGAGGGAGACCAAATTGGAGGTGGAAATATGGAGAGAAAAAGATTTTGTGTGATCGGGGCCTGAACATGCAGGAGGGTGAAAGGAGGGCAAGGAATAGAGTGAATTGGAGCGATGTGGTATACAGGGGCTGACGTGCTGTCAGTGGATTGAGTCGGGGCATGTGAAGCGTCTGGGGTAAACCATGGAAAGCTGTGTAGGTATGTATATTTGCGTGTGTGGACGTGTGCATGTACATGTGTATGGGGGGGGGGTTGGGCCATTTCTTTCGTCTGTTTCCTTGCGCTACCTCGCAAACGCGGGAGACAGCGACAAAGCATAAAAAAAAAAAAAAAAAAAAAATTCTTCAAAGCAAACATCTGATCCACACATCCTCTACCACTTCTGAAACCACACTGCTCTTCCCCAATCTGATGCTCTGTACATGCCTTCACCCTCTCAATCAATATCCTCCCATATAATTTACCAGGAATACTCAACAAACTTATACCTCTGTAATTTGAGCATTCACTCTTATCCCCTTTGCCTTTGTACAATGGCACTATGCACGCATTCCACCAATCCTCAGGCACCTCACCATGAGTCATACATACATTAAATAACCTTACCAACCAGTGAATAATACAGTCACCCCCTTTTTTAATAAATTCCACTGCAATACCATCCAAACCTGCTGCCTTGCCGGCTTTCATCTTCCGCAAAGCTTTTACTACCTCTTCTCTATTTACCAAATCATTTTCCCTAACCCTCTCACTTTGCACACCACCTCGACCAAAATACCCTATATCTGCCACTCTATCATCAAACACATTAAACAAACCTTCAAAATACTCACTCCATCTCCCTCTCACATCACCACTACTTGATATCACCTCCCCATTTGCGCCCTTCACTGAACTTCCCATTTGCTCCCTTGTCTTACGCACTTTATTTACCTACTTCCAGAACATCTTTTTATTCTCCCTAAAATCTAATGATACTCTCTCACCCCAACTCTCATTTGCCCTCTTTTTCACCTCTTGCACCTTTCTCTTGAACTCCTGTCTCTTTCTTTTATACATCTCCCACTCAAATGCATTTTTTCCCTGCAAAAATCGTCCAAAAGACTCTCTCTTCTCTTTAACTAATACTCTTACTTCTTCATCCCACCACTCACTACCCTTTCAAATCAACCCACCTCCCACTCTTCTCATGCCACAAGCTTCTTTTGCGCAATCCATCACTGATTCCCTAAATACACCCCATTCCTCCCCCACTCCCCTTACTTCCATTGTTCTCACGTTTTTCCATTCTGTACTCAGTCTCTCCTGGTACTTCCTCACACAAGTCTCCTTCCCAACCTCACTTACTCTCACCACCCTCTTCACCCCAACATTCACTCTTCTTTTCTGAAAACCCATACAAATCTTCACCTTAGCCTCCACAAGATTATGATCAGACATCCCTCTAGTTGCACCTCTCAGCACATTAAAATCAAAAAGTCTCTCTTTCGCGCACCTGTCAATATATATATATATATATATATATATATATATATATATATATATATATATATATTTTATTTTTTTATTATACTTTGTCGCTGTCTCCCGCGTTTGCGAGGTAGCGCAAGGAAACAGACGAAAGAAATGGCCCAACCCCCCCCCCATACACATGTATATACATACGTCCACACACGCAAATATACATACCTACACAGCTTTCCATGGTTTACCCCAGACGCTTCACATGCCTTGATTCAATCCACTGACAGCACGTCAACCCCTGTATACCACATCGCTCCAATTCACTCTATTCCTTGCCCTCCTTTCACCCTCCTGCATGTTCAGGCCCCGATCACACAAAATCTTTTTCACTCCATCTTTCCACCTCCAATTTGGTCTCACTCTCCTCCTCGTTCCCTCCACCTCCGACACATATATCCTCTTGGTCAATCTTTCCTCACTCATTCTCTCCATGTGCCCAAACCACTTCAAAACACCCTCTTCTGCTCTCTCAACCACGCTCTTTTTATTTCCACACATCTCTCTTACCCTTACGTTACTCACTCGATCAAACCACCTCACACCACACATTGTCCTCAAACATCTCATTTCCAGCACATCCATCCTCCTGCGCACAACTCTATCCATAGCCCACGCCTCGCAACCATACAACATTGTTGGAACCACTATTCCTTCAAACATACCCATTTTTGCTTTCCGAGATAATGTTCTCGACTTCCACACATTCTTCAAGGGCCCCAGAATTTTCGCCCCCTCCCCCACCCTATGATCCACTTCCGCTTCCATGTTTCCATCCGCTGCCAGATCCACTCCCAGATATCTAAAACACTTCACTTCCTCCAGTTTTTCTCCATTCAAACTCACCTCCCAATTGACTTGACCCTCAACCCTACTGTACCTAATAACCTTGCTCTTATTCACATTTACTCTTAACTTTCTTCTTCCACATACTTTATCAAACTCAGTCACCAGCTTCTGCAGTTTCTGACATGAATCAGCCACCAGCGCTGTATCATCAGCGAACAACAACTGACTCACTTCCCAAGCTCTCTCATCCCCAACAGACTTCATACTTGCCCCTCTTTCCAAAACGCTTGCATTCACCTCCCTAACAACCCCATCCATAAACAAATTAAACAACCATGGAGACATCACACACCCCTGCCGCAAACCTACATTCACTGAGAACAAATCACTTTCCTCTCTTCCTACACGTACACATGCCTTACATCCTCGATAAAAACTTTTCACTGCTTCTAACAACTTGCCTCCTACACCATATATTCTTAATACCTTCCACAGAGCATCTCTATCAACTCTATCATATGCCTTCTCCAGATCCATAAATGCTACATACAAATCCATTTGCTTTTCTAAGTATTTCTCACATACATTCTTCAAAGCAAACACCTGATCCACACATCCTCTACCACTTCTGAAACCACACTGCTCTTCCCCAATCTGATGCTCTGTACATGCCTTCACCCTCTCAATCAATACCCTCGCATATAATTTACCAGGAATACTCAACAAACTTATACCTCTGTAATATATATATATATATATATATATATATATATATATATATATATATATATATATATATATATATATATATATATATTTTTTTTTTTTCCTTTGTCGCTGTCTCCTGCGTTTGCGAGGTAGCGCAAGGAAACAGACGAAAGAAATGGCCCAACCCACCCCCATACACATGTATATACATACGTCCACACACGCAAATATACATACCTACACAGCTTTCCATGGTTTACCCCAGACGCTTCACATGCCCTGATTCAATCCACTGACAGCACGTCAACCCCGGTATACCACATCGATCCAATTCACTCTATTCCTTGCCCTCCTTTCACCCTCCTGCATGTTCAGGCCTCGATCACACAAAATCTTTTTCACTCCATCTTTCCACCTCCAATTTGGTCTCCCACTTCTCCTCGTTCCCTCCACCTCCGACACATATATCCTCTTGGTCAATCTTTCCTCACTCATTCTCTCCATGTGCCCAAACCATTTCAAAACACCCTCTTCTGCTCTCTCAACCACGCTCTTTTTATTTCCACACATCTCTCTTACCCTTACATTACTTACTCGATCAAACCACCTCACACCACACATTGTCCCCAAACATCTCATTTCCAGCACATCCATCCTCCTGCGCACAACTCTATCCACAGCCCACGCATCGCAACCATACAACATTGTTTTAACCACTATTCCTTCAAACATACCCATTTTTGATTTCCGAGATAATGTTCTCGACTTCCACACATTCCTCAAGGCTCCCAGGATTTTCGCCCCCTCCCCCACCCTATGATCCATTTCCGTTTCCATGGTTCCATCCGCTGCCAGATCTACTCCCAGATATCTAAAACACTTTACTTCCTCCAGTTTTTCTCCATTCAAACTTACCTCCCAACTGACTTGACCCTCAACCCTACTGTACCTAACTACCTCGCTCTTATTCACATTTACTCTTAACTTTCTTCTTTCACACACTTTACCAAACTCAGTCACCAGCTTCTGCAGTTTCTCACATGAATCAGCCACCAGCGCTGTATCATCAGCGAACAACAACTGACTCACTTCCCAAGCTCTATCATCCCCAACAGACTTCATACTTGCCCCTCTTTCCAAAACTCTTCCATTCACCTCCCTAACAACCCCATCCATAAACAAACTAAACAACCATGGAGACATCACACACCCCTGCCGCAAACCTACATTCACTGAGAACCAATCACTTTTGTAGAAAGCGACTAGAAGGGACGGGAGCAGGGGGACAGAAATCCTCCCCTCCTTGTATTTTAACTTTCTAAAAATGGGAAACAGAAGGAGTCACGCGGGAGTGCTCATATGTATATATATATATATATATATATATATATATATATATATATATATATATATATATATATATTATTTATTTTATTATACTTTGTCGCTGTCTCCCGCGTTTGCGAGGTAGCGCAAGGAAACAGACGAAAGAAATGGCCCAACCCCCCCCCATACACATGTATATACATACGTCCACACACGCAAATATACATACCTACACAGCTTTCCATGGTTTACCCCAGACGCTTCACATGCCCTGCTTCAATCCACTGACAGCACGTCAACCCCGGTATACCACATCGCTCCAATTCACTCTATTCCTTGCCCTCCTTTCACCCTCCTGCATGTTCAGGCCCCGATCACACAAAATCTTTTTCACTCCATCTTTCCACCTCCAATTTGGTCTCCCTCTTCTCCTTGTTCCCTCCACCTCCGACACATATATCCTCTTGGTCAATCTTTCCTCACTCATCCTCTCCATGTGCCCAAACCACTTCAAAACATCCTCTTCTGCTCTCTCAACCACGCTCTTTTTATTTCCACACATCTCTCTTACCCTTACGTTACTCACTCGATCAAACCACCTCACACCACACATTGTCCTCAAACATCTCATTTCCAGCACATCCATCCTCCTGCGCACAACTCTATCCATAGCCCACGCCTCGCAACCATACAACATTGTTGGAACCACTATTCCTTCAAACATACCCATTTTTGCTTTCCGAGATAATGTTCTCGACTTCCACACATTCTTCAAGGCCCCAGGAATTTTCGCCCCCTCCCCCACCCTATGATCCACTTCCGCTTCCATGGTTCCATCCGCTGCCAGATCCACTCCCAGATATCTAAAACACTTCACTTCCTCCAGTTTTTCTCCATTCAAACTCACCTCCCAATTGACTTGACCCTCAACCCTACTGTACCTAATAACCTTGCTCTTATTCACATTTACTCTTAACTTTCTTCTTTCACACACTTTACCAAACTCAGTCACCAGCTTCTGCAGTTTCTCACATGAATCAGCCACCAGCGCTGTATCATCAGCGAACAACAACTGACTCACTTCCCAAGCTCTCTCATCCCCAACAGACTTCATACTTGCCCCTCTTTCCAAAACTCTTGCATTTACCTCCCTAACAACCCCATCCATAAACAAATTAAACAACCATGGAGACATCACACACCCCTGCCGCAAACCTACATTCACTGAGAACCAATCACTTTCCTCTCTTCCTACACGTACACATGCCTTACATCCTCGATAAAAACTTTTCACTGCTTCTAACAACTTTCCTCCCACACCATATATTCTTAATACCTTCCACAGAGCATCTCTATCAACTCTATCATATGCCTTCTCCAGATCCATAAATGCTACATACAAATCCATTTGCTTTTCTAAGTATTTCTCACATACATTCTTCAAAGCAAACACCTGATCCACACATCCTCTACCACTTCTGAAACCACACTGCTCTTCCCCAATCTGATGCTCTGTACATGCCTTCACCCTCTCAATCAATACCCTCCCATATAATTTACCAGGAATACTCAACAAACTTATACCTCTGTAATTTGAGCACTCACTCTTATCTCCTTTGCCTTTGTACAATGGCACTATGCACGCATTCCGCCAATCCTCAGGCACCTCACCATGAGTCATACATACATTAAATAACCTTACCAACCAGTCAACAATACAGTCACCCCCTTTTTTAATAAATTCCACTGCAATACCATCCAAACCCTGCTGCCTTGCCGGCTTTTATCTTCCGCAAAGCTTTCACTACCTCTTCTCTGTTTACCAAATCATTTTCCCTAACCCTCTCACTTTGCACACCACCTCGACCAAAATACCCTATATCTGCCACTCTATCATCAAACACATTCAACAAACCTTCAAAATACTCACTCCATCTCCTTCTCACATCACCACTACTTGTTATCACCTCCCCACTTGCGCCCTTCACCGAAGTTCCCATTTGCTCCCTTGTCTTACGCACTTTATTTACCTCCTTCCAGAACATCTTTTTATTCTCCCTAAAATTTACTGATACTCTCTCACCGCAACTCTCATTTGCCCTTTTTTTCACCTCTTGCACCTTTCTCTTGACCTCCTGTCTCTTTCTTTTATACATCTCCCACTCAATTGCATTTTTTCCCTGCAAAAATCGTCCAAATGCCTCTCTCTTCTCTTTCACTAATACTCTTACTTCTTCATCCCACCACTCACTACCCTTTCTAATCAACCCACCTCCCACTCTTCTCATGCCACAAGCATCTTTTGCGCAATCCATCACTGATTCCCTAAATACATCCCATTCCTCCCCCACTCCCCTTAATTCCATTGTTCTCACCTTTTTCCATTCTGTACTCAGTCTCTCCTGGTACTTCCTCACACAGGTCTCCTTCTCAAGCTCACTTATTCTCACCACCCTCTTCACCCCAACATTCACTCTTCTTTTCTGAAAACCCATACAAATCTTCACCCTAGCCTCCACAAGATAATGATCAGACATCCCTCCAGTTGCACCTCTCAGCACATTAACATCCAAAAGTCTCTCTTTCGCACGCCTGTCAATTAACACGTAATCCAATAACGCTCTCTGGCCATCTCTCCTACTTACATAAGTATACTTATGTATATCTCGCTTTTTAAACCATGTATTCCAAATCATCAGTCCTTTTTCAGCACATAAATCTACAAGCTCTTCACCATTTCCATTTACAACACTGAACACCCCATGTATACCAATTATTCCCTCAACTGCCACATTACTCACCTTTGCATTCAAATCACCCATCACTATGACCCGGTCTCGTGCATCAAAACCACTAACACACTCATTCAGCTGCTCCCAAAACACTTGCCTCTCTTGATCTTTCTTCTCATGCCCAGGTGCATATATATATGAGCATATATATATGAGCTCATATATATATGAGCACTCCCACGTGACTCCTTCTGTTTCCCATTTTTAGAAAGTTATTATACAAGGAGGGGAGGATTTCTGTCCCCCTACTCCCGTCCCCTCTAGTCGCCTTCTACGACACGTGAGGAATGCGTGGGAAGTATTCTTTCAAGCCTATCCCCAGGGATAATACATATATATATATATATATATATATATATATATATATATATATATATATATATATATATATATATATATATATATATATTTATATATATATATATATATATATATATATATATGTATATATATACACATATACACACACACACACACACACACACACATATATATATATATATTTTTCTTTTTTTTTTTAATACTTTGTCGCTGTCTCCCGCGTTTGCGAGGTAGCGCAAGGAAACAGACGAAAGAAATGGCCCAACCCCCCCCATACACATGTATATACATACGTCCACACACGCAAATATACATACCTACACAGCTTTCCATGGTTTACCCCAGACGCTTCACATGCCTTGATTCAATCCACTGACAGCACGTCAACCCCGGTATACCACATCGCTCCAATTCACTCTATTCCTTGCTCTCCTTTCACCCTCCTGCATGCTCAGGCCCCGATCACACAAAATCTTTTTCACTCCATCTTTCCACCTCCAATTTGGTCTCCCTCTTCTCCTCGTTCCCTCCACCTCCGACACATATATCCTCTTGGTCAATCTTTCCTCACTCATTCTCTCCATGTGCCCAAACCACTTCAAAACACCCTCTTCTGGTCTCTCAACCACGCTCTTTTTATTTCCACACATCTTTCTTACACTTACGTTACTCACTCGATCAAACCACCTCACACCACACATTGTCCTCAAACATCTCATTTCCAGCACATCCATCCTCCTGCGCACAACTCTATCCATAGCCCACGCCTCGCAACCATACAACATTGCTGGAACCACTATTCCTTCAAACATACCCATTTTTGCTTTCCGAGATAATGTTCTCGACTTCCACACATTCTTCAAGGCCCCCAGAATTTTCGCCCCCCTCCCCCACCCTATGATCCACTTCCGCTTCCATCGTTCCATCCGCTGCCAGATCCACTCCCAGATATCTAAAACACTTCACTTCCTCCAGTTTTTCTCCATTCAAACTCACCTCCCAATTGACTTGACCCTCAACCCTACTGTACCTAATAACCTTGCTCTTATTCACATTTACTCTTAACTTTCTTCTTTCACACACTTTACCAAACTCAGTCACCAGCTTCTGCAGTTTCTCACATGAATCAGCCACCAGCGCTGTATCATCAGCGAACAACAACTGACTCACTTCCCAAGCTCTCTCATCCCCAACAGACTTCATACTTGCCCCTCTTTCCAAAACTCTTGCATTCACCTCCCTAACAACCCCATCCATAAACAAATTAAACAACCATGGAGACATCACACACCCCTGCTGCAAACCTACATTCACTGAGAACCAATCACTTTCCTCTCTTCCTACACGTACACATGCCTTACATCCTCGATAAAAACTTTTCACTGCTTCTAACAACTTTCCTCCCACACCATATATTCTTAATACCTTCCACAGAGCATCTCTATCAACTCTATCATATGCCTTCTCCAGATCCATAAATGCTACATACAAATCCATTTGCTTTTCTAAGTATTTCTCTCATACATTCTTCAAAGCAAACACCTGATCCACACATCCTCTACCACTTCTGAAACCACACTGCTCTTCCCCAATCTGATG
The DNA here is from genome assembly GCF_036320965.1 of Panulirus ornatus. Taxonomy (NCBI): domain Eukaryota; kingdom Metazoa; phylum Arthropoda; class Malacostraca; order Decapoda; family Palinuridae; genus Panulirus; species Panulirus ornatus. The sequence continues at coordinate 44,810,768 of NC_092233.1, forward strand.
CTCTGTACATGCCTTCACCCTCTCAATCAATACCCTCCCATATAATTTACCAGGAATACTCAACAAACTTATACCTCTGTAATTTGAGCACTCACTCTTATCCCCTTTGCCTTTGTACAATGGCACTATGCACGCATTCCGCCAATCCTCAGGCACCTCACCATGAGTCATACATACATTAAATAACCTTACCAACCAGTCAACAATACAGTCACCCCTTTTTTAATAAATTCCACTGCAATACCATCCAAACCTGCTGCCTTGCCGGCTTTCATCTTCCGCAAAGCTTTCACTACCTCTTCTCTGTTTACCAAATCATTTTCCCTAACCCTCTCACTTTGCACACCACCTTGACCAAAACACCCTATATCTGCCACTCTATCATCAAACACATTCAACAAACCTTCAAAATACTCACTCCATCTCCTTCTCACATCACCACTACTTGTTATCACCTCCCCATTTGCGCCCTTCACTGAAGTTCCCATTTGCTCCCTTGTCTTACGCACTTTATTTACCTCCTTCCAGAACATCTTTTTATTCTCCCTAAACTTTAATGATACTCTCTCACCCCAACTCTCATTTGCCCTTTTTTTTTCACCTCTTGCACCTTTCTCTTGACCTCCTGTCTCTTTCTTTTATACATCTCCCACTCAATTGCATTTTTTCCCTGCAAAAATCGTCCAAATGCCTCTCTCTTCTCTTTCACTAATACTCTTACTTCTTCATCCCACCACTCACTACCCTTTCTAATCAACCCACCTCCCACTCTTCTCATGCCACAAGCATCTTTTGCGCAATCCATCACTGATTCCCTAAATACATCCCATTCCTCCCCCCACTCCCCTTGCTTCCATTGTTCTCACCTTTTTCCATTCTGTACTCAGTCTCTCCTGGTACTTCCTCACACAGGTCTCCTTCTCAAGCTCACTTACTCTCACCACCCTCTTCACCCCAACATTCACTCTTCTTTTCTGAAAACCCATACAAATCTTCATCTTAGCCTCCACAAGATAATGATCAGACATCCCTCCAGTTGCACCTCTCAGCACATTAACATCCAAAAGTCTCTCTTTCACACGCCTGTCAATTAACACGTAATCCAATAACGCTCTCTGGCCATCTCTCCTACTTACATAAGTATACTTATGTATATCTCGCTTTTTAAACCAGGTATTCCCAATCATCAGTCCTTTTTCAGCACATAAATCTACAAGCTCTTCACCATTTCCATTTACAACACTGAACACCCCATGTATACCAATTATTCCCTCAACTGCCACATTACTCACCTTTGCATTCAAATCACCCATCACTATAACCCGGTCTCGTGCATCAAAACCACTAACACACTCATTCAGCTGCTCCCAAAACACTTGCCTCTCTTGATCTTTCTTCTCATGCCCAGGTGCATATGCACCAATAATCACCCACCTCTCTCCATCAACTTTCAGTTTTACCCATATTAATCGAGAATTTACTTTCTTACACTCTATCACATACTCCCACAACTCCTGTTTCAGGAGTATTGCTACTCCTTCCCTTGCTCTTGTCCTCTCACTAACCCCTGACTTTACTCCCCAGACATTCCCAAACCACTCTTCCCCTTTACCCTTGAGCTTCGTTTCACTCAGAGCCAAAACATCCAGGTTCCTTTCCTCAAACATACTACCTATCTCTCCTTTTTTCACATCTTGGTTACATCCACACACATTTAGGCACCCCACTCTGAGCCTTCGAGGAGGATGAGCACTCGCCGCGTGACTCCTTCTTCTGTTTCCCATTTTAGAAAGTTAATACATATATATATATATACATAGGATCAGGTGTTTGCTTTGAAGAATGTATGTGAGAAATACTTAGAAAAGCAAATGGATTTGTATGTAGCATTTATGGATCTGGAGAAGGCATATTATAGTGTTGATAGAGATGCTCTGTGGAAGGTATTAAGAATATATGGTGTGGGAGGAAAGTTGTTAGAAGCAGTGAAAAGTTTTTATCGAGGATGTAAGGCATGTGTACGTGTAGGAAGAGAGGAAAGTGATTGGTTCTCAGTGAATGTAGGTTTGCGGCAGGGGTGTGTGATGTCTCCATGGTTGTTTAATTTGTTTATGGATGGGGTTGTTAGGGAGATAAATGCAAGAGTTTTGGAAAGAGGGGCAAGTATGAAGTCTGTTGGGGATGAGAGAGCTTGGGAAGTGAGTCAGTTGTTGTTCGCTGATGATACAGCGCTGGTGGCTGATTCATGTGAGAAACTGCAGAAGCTGGTGACTGAGTTTGGTAAAGTGTGTGGAAGAAGAAAGTTAAGAGTAAATGTGAATAAGAGCAAGGTTATTAGGTACAGTAGGGTTGAGGGTCAAGTCAATTGGGAGGTGAGTTTGAATGGAGAAAAACTGGAGGAAGTGAAGTGTTTTAGATATCTGGGAGTGGATCTGGCAGCGGATGGAACCATGGAAGCGGAGGTGGATCATAGGGTTGGGGAGGGGGCGAAAATCCTGGGGGCCTTGAAAAATGTGTGGAAGTCGAGAACATTATCTCGGAAAGCATAAATGGGTATGTTTGAAGGAATAGTGGTTCCAACAATGTTGTATGGTTGCGAGGCGTGGGCTATGGATAGAGTTGTGCGCAGGAGGATGGATGTGCTGGAAATGAGATGTTTGAGGACAATGTGTGGTGTGAGGTGGTTTGATCGAGTGAGTAACGTAAGGGTAAGAGAGATGTGTGGAAATAAAAAGAGCGTGGTTGAGAGAGCAGAAGAGGGTGTTTTGAAGTGGTTTGGGCACATGGAGAGGATGAGTGAGGAAAGATTGACCAAGAGGATATATGTGTCGGAGGTGGAGGGAACAAGGAGAAGAGGGAGACCAAATTGGAGGTGGAGAGATGGAGTGAAAAAGATTTTGTGTGATCGGGGCCTGAACATGCAGGAGGGTGAAAGGAGGGCAAGGAATAGAGTGAATTGGAGCGATGTGGTATACCGGGGTTGACGTGCTGTCAGTGGATTGAATCAAGGCATGTGAAGCGTCTGGGGTAAACCATGGAAAGCTGTGTAGGTATGTATATTTGCATGTGTGGACGTATGTATATACATGTGTATGGGGGGGGTTGGGCCATTTCTTTCGTCTGTTTCCTTGCGCTACCTCGCAAACGCGGGAGACAGCGACAAAGTATAATAAAAAAAATATAATATACATAGGAAAAATGTAAGAAATAATTTAGAAAACAAACTTCTAGCTTGAAATGAAATGAAAAATGAATGTCTTATAATGGTTCAACCTCTGGCTATTGAAAAGGGAAAGGTATGAATTTATTTACACAAACGTCAATAGTAGTTTTCATCAATTTAACCACTGTATCATACTGCCTGGTCCACTTCTTTTATCGTGAAACTGGAATATTGGCTTATGATGTTTCTCAATTTTCTTCATTACACAAAGTACAACCATATCTGAACATGCAGGAGGGTGAATGGCGGGCAAGGAATAGAGTGAATTGGATCGATGTGGTATACCGGGGTTGACGTGCTGTCAGTGGACTGAATCAGGGCATGTGAAGCGTCTGGGGTAAACCATGGAAAGTAGTGTGGGGCCTGGATGTGGAAAGGAAGCTGTGGTTTCGGGCATTACTGCATGACAGCGAGAGACTGAGTGTGAACGAATGGGGCCTTTGTTGTCTTTTCCTAGCGCTACCTCGCACACATGAGGGGGGAGGGGGATGGTATTCCATGTGTGGCGGGTTGGCGATGGAAATGAATAAAGACAGACAGTGTGAATTGTGTGCATGGGTATATACGTATGTGTCCGTGTGTGTATATATATGTGTACATTGAGATGTATAGGTAAGTATTTTTGCATGTGTGGACGTGTATGTATATACATGTGTATGGGGGTGGGATGGGCCATTTCTTTCGTCTGTTTCCTTGCGCTACCTCGCAAACGCGGGAGACAGCGACAAAGCAAAATAAATAAATAAATAAATATATATATATATATATATATATATATATATATATATATATATATATATATATACGTATGTAAGTAGGAGAGATGGCCAGAGAGCGTTATTGGATTACGTGTTAATTGACAGGCGCGCGAAAGAGAGACTTTTGGATGTTAATGAGCTGAGAGGTGCAACTGGAGGGATGTCTGATCATTATCTTGTGGGGGCTAAGGTGAAGATTTGTATGGGTTTTCAGAAAAGAAGAGTGAATGTTGGGGTGAAGATGGTGGTGAGAGTATGTGAGCTTGGGAAGGAGACTTGTGTGAGAAGTACCAGGAGAGACTGAGTACAGAATGTAAAAAGGTGAGAACAATGGAAGTAAGGGGAGTGGGGGAGGAATGGGATGTATTTAGGGAATCAGTGATGGATTGCGCAAAAGATGCTTGTGGCATGAGAAGAGTGGGAGGTGGGTTGATTAGAAAGGGTAGTGAGTGGTGGGATGAAGAAGTAAGAGTATTAGTGAAAGAGAAGAGAGAGGCATTTGGACGATTTTTGCAGGGAAAAAATGCAATTGAGTGGGAGATGTATAAAAGAAAGAGACAGGAGGTCAAGAGAAAGGTGCAAGAGGTGAAAAAGAGGGCAAATGAGAGTTGGGGTGAGAGAGTATCATTAAATTTTAGGGAGAATAAAAAGATGTTCTGGAAGGAGGTAAATAAAGTGCGTAAGACAAGGGAGCAAATGGGAACTTCAGTGAAGGGCGCAAATGGGGAGGTGATAACAAGTAGTGGTGATGTGAGAAGGAGATGGAGTGAGTATTTTGAAGGTTTGTTGAATGTGTTTGATGATAGAGTGGCAGATATAGGGTGTTTTGGTCGAGGTGGTGTGCAAAGTGAGAGGGTTAGGGAAAATGATTTGGTAAACAGAGAAGAGGTAGTAAAGCTTTGCGGAAGATGAAAGCCGGCAAGGCAGCAGGTTTGGATGGTATTGCAGTGGAATTTATTAAAAAAGGGGGTGACTGTATTGTTGACTGGTTGGTAAGGTTATTTAATGTATGTATGACTCATGGTGAGGTGCCTGAGGATTGGCGGAATGCGTGCATAGTGCCATTGTACAAAGGCAAAGGGGATAAGAGTGAGTGCTCAAATTACAGAGGTATAAGTTTGTTGAGTATTCCTGGTAAATTATATGGGAGGGTATTGATTGAGAGGGTGAAGGCATGTACAGAGCATCAGATTGGGGAAGAGCAGTGTGGTTTCAGAAGTGGTAGAGGATGTGTGGATCAGGTGTTTGCTTTGAAGAATGTATGTGAGAAATACTTAGAAAAGCAAATGGATTTGTATGTAGCATTTATGGATCTGGAGAAGGCATATGATAGAGTTGATAGAGATGCTCTGTGGAAGGTATTAAGAATATATGGTGTGGGAGGCAAGTTGTTAGAAGCAGTGAAAAGTTTTTATCGAGGATGTAAGGCATGTGTACGTGTAGGAAGAGAGGAAAGTGATTGGTTCTCAGTGAATGTAGGTTTGCGGCAGGGGTGTGTGATGTCTCCATGGTTGTTTAATTTGTTTATGGATGGGGTTGTTAGGGAGGTAAATGCAAGAGTTTTGGAAAGAGGGGCAAGTATGAAGTCTGTTGGGGATGAGAGAGCTTGGGAAGTGAGTCAGTTGTTGTTCGCTGATGATACAGCGCTGGTGGCTGATTCATGTGAGAAACTGCAGAAGCTGGTGACTGAGTTTGGTAAAGTGTGTGGAAGAAGAAAGTTAAGAGTAAATGTGAATAAGAGCAAGGTTATTAGGTACAGTAGGGTTGAGGGTCAAGTCAATTGGGAGGTGAGTTTGAATGGAGAAAAACTGGAGGAAGTGAAGTGTTTTAGATATCTGGGAGTGGATCTGGCAGCGGATGGAACCATGGAAGCGGAAGTGGATCATAGGGTGGGGGAGGGGGCGAAAATTCTGGGAGCCTTGAAGAATGTGTGGAAGTCGAGAACATTATCTCGGAAAGCAAAAATGGGTATGTTTGAAGGAATAGTGGTTCCAACAATGTTGTATGGTTGCGAGGCGTGGGCTATGGATAGAGTTGTGCGCAGGAGGATGGATGTGCTGGAAATGAGATGTTTGAGGACAATGTGTGGTGTGAGGTGGTTTGATCGAGTAAGTAACGTAAGGGTAAGAGAGATGTGTGGAAATAAAAAGAGCGTGGTTGAGAGAGCAGAAGAGGGTGTTTTGAAATGGTTTGGGCACATGGAGAGAATGAGTGAGGAAAGATTGACCAAGAGGATATATGTGTCGGAGGTGGAGGGAACGAGGAGAAGAGGGAGACCAAATTGGAGGTGGAAAGATGGAGTGAAAAAGATTTTGTGTGATCGGGGCCTGAAAATGCAGGAGGGTGAAAGGAGGGCAAGGAATAGAGTGAATTGGAGCGATGTGGTATACCAGGGGTTGACGTGCTGTCAGTGGATTGAATCAGGGCATGTGAAGCGTCTGGGGTAACCATGGAAAGCTGTGTAGGTATGTATATTTGTGTGTGTGGATGTATGTATATACATGTGTAGGGGGGGGGGTTGGGCCATTTCTTTCGTCTGTTTCCTTGCGCTACCTCGCAAACGGGGAACAGCGACAAAGTATAATAATGTATATATATAAATACGTTGAAATGCATACAATATGTAAGTGTGCATATATGGTTATTTATGTATATACATGTGTATGTAGGAGGGTTGGGCCATTCCTTGTCAGTTTCCTTTCGCTACCTCACTGATGCAGGAGACAGCAAATAAGTATATACAATAATAATAATTATAAGAGATATACTTTAGACTTTTGATGTTAATGTGCAGAAAAGTGCTACTGGAGGGATGTCTGATCATTATTTTGAGGAGGCAAAAGTGAAGATTTTAGAGGCTTTCAGAAAAAGAAGAGAAAATGTTGGGGTGAAGAGAGTGGTGAGAGAAAGTGAGCTTAGGAAGGAGACTTATGTGAGAAGGTACCAGGAGAGATTCGGTACAGAATGGAAAAAGGTGAGAACAAAGGTTGTAAGGGGAGTGGGGGAGGAATGGGATGTATTTGGGGAAGTAATGATAGGTTGGGCAAAAGATGCTTGTGGCATGAGAAGTGTGGGAGGTGGGCAGATTAGAAAGGGTAGTGACTGGTGGGATAAGAAGGCAGATGAGAAAGGAAAGTGAGTGGTGGGATAAGAAGTAAGATTATTAGTGAAAGAGAAGAGAGAGGCATTCGGATGATTTTTGTGGGGAAATAATGCAAGTGATTGGGAGATGTATAAAAGAAATACGCAGGAGGTCAAGAGAAAGGTGCAAGAGGTGAAAAAGAGGGCAAATGAGAGTTGGGGTGAGAGAGTATCATTAAATTTTAGGGAGAATAAAAAGATGTTTTGGAAGGAGGTAAATAAAGTGTGTAAGACAAGGGAACAAATGGGAACATCAGTGAAGGGGGCTAATGGGGAGGTTGATTGTATTGTGTATTGTGAAGGTTTGTTGAATGTATTTGATGATAGAGTGGCAGATATAGGGTATTTTGGTTGAGGTACTGAGCAAAGTGAGAGGGTTACAAACAATGATTTGATAAACACAGAAGAGGTAGTAAAAGCTTTGCGGAAGATGAAAGCCGGCAAGGCAGCGGGTTTGCATGGTACTGCAGTGGAATTTATAACAAAAGGGGGTAACTGTACTGTTGACTGGTTGGGAAGATTATTCAATGTATGTATGACTCATGGTGAGGTGCCTGAGGATTGGCGGAATGCTTGCATAGTGCCACTGTACAAAGGCAAAGGGGATGAAAGTGAGTGATCAAATTACAGAGGTATAAGTTTGTTGAGTATTCCTGGGAAATTATATGGGTAGGTATTGATTGAGAGGGTGAAGGCATGTACAAAGCATCAGATTGGGGAAGAGCAGTGTGGTTTCAGAAGTGGCAGAGGATGTGTGGATCAGGTGTTTGCTTTGAAGAATGTATGTGAGAAATACTTAGAAAAGCAAATGGATTTGTATGTAGCATTTATGGATCTGGAGAAGGCATATGATAGAGTTGATAGAGATGCTCTGTGGAAGGTATTAAGAATATATGGTGTGGGAGGCAAGTTGTTAGAAGCAGTGAAAAGTTTTTATCGAGGATGTAAGGCATGTGTACGTGTAGGAAGAGAGGAAAGTGACTGGTTCTCAGTGAATGTAGGTTTGCGGCAGGGGTGTGTGATGTCTCCATGGTTGTTTAATTTGTTTATGGATGGGGTTGTTAGGGAGGTAAATGCAAGAGTCTTGGAAAGAGGGGCAAGTATGAAGTCTGTTGGGGATGAGAGAGCTTGGGAAGTGAGTCAGTTGTTGTTCGCTGATGATACAGCGCTGGTGGCTGATTCATGTGAGAAACTGCAGAAGCTGGTGACTGAGTTTGGTAAAGTGTGTGAAAGAAGAAAGTTAAGAGTAAATGTGAATAAGAGCAAGGTTATTAGGTACAGTAGGGTTGAGGGTCAAGTCAATTGGGAGGTAAGTTTGAATGGAGCAAAACTGGAGGAAGTGAAGTGTTTTAGATATCTGGGAGTGGATCTGGCAGCGGATGGAACCATGGAAGCGGAAGTGGATCATAGGGTGGGGGAGGGGGCGAAAATTTTGGGAGCCTTGAAAAATGTGTGGAAGTCGAGAACATTATCTCGGAAAGCAAAAATGGGTATGTTTGAAGGAATAGTGGTTCCAACAATGTTGTATGGTTGCGAGGCGTGGGCTATGGATAGAGTTGTGCGCAGGAGGATGGACGTGCTGGAAATGAGATGTTTGAGGAAAATGTGTGGTGTGAGGTGGTTTGATCGAGTAAGTAACGTAAGGGTAAGAGAGATGTGTGGAAATAAAAAGAGCGTGGTTGAGAGAGCAGAAGAGGGTGTTTTGAAATGGTTTGGGCACATGGAGAGAATGAGTGAGGAAAGATTGACCAAGAGGATATATGTGTCGGAGGTGGAGGGAACGAGGAGAAGAGGGAGACCAAATTGGAGGTGGAAATATGGAGAGAAAAAGATTTTGTGTGATCGGGGCCTGAACATGCAGGAGGGTGAAAGGAGGGCAAGGAATAGAGTGAATTGGAGCGATGTGGTATACAGGGGTTGACGTGCTGTCAGTGGATTGAGTCGGGGCATGTGAAGCGTCTGGGGTAAACCATGGAAAGCTGTGTAGGTATGTATATTTGCGTGTGTGGACGTGTGTATGTACATGTGTATGGGGGGGGGTTGGGCCATTTCTTTCGTCTGTTTCCTTGCGCTACCTCGCAAACGCGGGAGACAGCGACAAAGCATAAAAAGAAAAAAAAAAAAATTCTTCAAAGCAAACATCTGATCCACACATCCTCTACCACTTCTGAAACCACACTGCTCTTCCCCAATCTGATGCTCTGTACATGCCTTCACCCTCTCAATCAATATCCTCCCATATAATTTACCAGGAATACTCAAAAAACTTATACCTCTGTAATTTGAGCATTCACTCTTATCCCCTTTGCCTTTGTACAATGGCACTATGCACGCATTCCACCAATCCTCAGGCACCTCACCATGAGTCATACATACATTAAATAACCTTACCAACCAGTGAATAATACAGTCACCCCCTTTTTTAATAAATTCCACTGCAATACCATCCAAACCTGCTGCCTTGCCGGCTTTCATCTTCCGCAAAGCTTTTACTACCTCTTCTCTATTTACCAAATCATTTTCCCTAACCCTCTCACTTTGCACACCACCTCGACCAAAATACCCTATATCTGCCACTCTATCATCAAACACATTCAACAAACCTTCAAAATACTCACTCCATCTCCCTCTCACATCACCACTACTTGATATCACCTCCCCATTTGCGCCCTTCACTGAACTTCCCATTTGCTCCCTTGTCTTACGCACTTTATTTACCTACTTCCAGAACATCTTTTTATTCTCCCTAAAATCTAATGATACTCTCTCACCCCAACTCTCATTTGCCCTCTTTTTCACCTCTTGCACCTTTCTCTTGAACTCCTGTCTCTTTCTTTTATACATCTCCCACTCAAATGCATTTTTTCCCTGCAAAAATCGTCCAAAAGACTCTCTCTTCTCTTTAACTAATACTCTTACTTCTTCATCCCACCACTCACTACCCTTTCAAATCAACCCACCTCCCACTCTTCTCATGCCACAAGCTTCTTTTGCGCAATCCATCACTGATTCCCTAAATACACCCCATTCCTCCCCCACTCCCCTTACTTCCATTGTTCTCACGTTTTTCCATTCTGTACTCAGTCTCTCCTGGTACTTCCTCACACAAGTCTCCTTCCCAACCTCACTTACTCTCACCACCCTCTTCACCCCAACATTCACTCTTCTTTTCTGAAAACCCATACAAATCTTCACCTTAGCCTCCACAAGATTATGATCAGACATCCCTCTAGTTGCACCTCTCAGCACATTAAAATCAAAAAGTCTCTCTTTCGCGCACCTGTCAATTTTATTTTTTTATTATACTTTGTCGCTGTCTCCCGCGTTTGCGAGGTAGCGCAAGGAAACAGACGAAAGAAATGGCCCAACCCCCCCCCCCATACACATGTATATACATACGTCCACACACGCAAATATACATACCTACACAGCTTTCCATGGTTTACCCCAGACGCTTCACATGCCTTGATTCAATCCACTGACAGCACGTCAACCCCTGTATACCACATCGCTCCAATTCACTCTATTCCTTGCCCTCCTTTCACCCTCCTGCATGTTCAGGCCCCGATCACACAAAATCTTTTTCACTCCATCTTTCCACCTCCAATTTGGTCTCCCTCTCCTCCTCGTTCCCTCCACCTCCGACACATATATCCTCTTGGTCAATCTTTCCTCACTCATTCTCTCCATGTGCCCAAACCACTTCAAAACACCCTCTTCTGCTCTCTCAACCACGCTCTTTTTATTTCCACACATCTCTCTTACCCTTACGTTACTCACTCGATCAAACCACCTCACACCACACATTGTCCTCAAACATCTCATTTCCAGCACATCCATCCTCCTGCGCACAACTCTATCCATAGCCCACGCCTCGCAACCATACAACATTGTTGGAACCACTATTCCTTCAAACATACCCATTTTTGCTTTCCGAGATAATGTTCTCGACTTCCACACATTCTTCAAGGGCCCCAGAATTTTCGCCCCCTCCCCCACCCTATGATCCACTTCCGCTTCCATGTTTCCATCCGCTGCCAGATCCACTCCCAGATATCTAAAACACTTCACTTCCTCCAGTTTTTCTCCATTCAAACTCACCTCCCAATTGACTTGACCCTCAACCCTACTGTACCTAATAACCTTGCTCTTATTCACATTTACTCTTAACTTTCTTCTTCCACATACTTTATCAAACTCAGTCACCAGCTTCTGCAGTTTCTGACATGAATCAGCCACCAGCGCTGTATCATCAGCGAACAACAACTGACTCACTTCCCAAGCTCTCTCATCCCCAACAGACTTCATACTTGCCCCTCTTTCCAAAACGCTTGCATTCACCTCCCTAACAACCCCATCCATAAACAAATTAAACAACCATGGAGACATCACACACCCCTGCCGCAAACCTACATTCACTGAGAACAAATCACTTTCCTCTCTTCCTACACGTACACATGCCTTACATCCTCGATAAAAACTTTTCACTGCTTCTAACAACTTGCCTCCTACACCATATATTCTTAATACCTTCCACAGAGCATCTCTATCAACTCTATCATATGCCTTCTCCAGATCCATAAATGCTACATACAAATCCATTTGCTTTTCTAAGTATTTCTCACATACATTCTTCAAAGCAAACACCTGATCCACACATCCTCTACCACTTCTGAAACCACACTGCTCTTCCCCAATCTGATGCTCTGTACATGCCTTCACCCTCTCAATCAATACCCTCGCCATATAATTTACCAGGAATACTCAACAAACTTATACCTCTGTAATATATATATATATATATATATATATATATATATATATATATATATATATATATATATATATATATATATATATATATTTTTTTTTTTCCTTTGTCGCTGTCTCCTGCGTTTGCGAGGTAGCGCAAGGAAACAGACGAAAGAAATGGCCCAACCCACCCCCATACACATGTATATACATACGTCCACACACGCAAATATACATACCTACACAGCTTTCCATGGTTTACCCCAGACGCTTCACATGCCCTGATTCAATCCACTGACAGCACGTCAACCCCGGTATACCACATCGATCCAATTCACTCTATTCCTTGCCCTCCTTTCACCCTCCTGCATGTTCAGGCCTCGATCACACAAAATCTTTTTCACTCCATCTTTCCACCTCCAATTTGGTCTCCCACTTCTCCTCGTTCCCTCCACCTCCGACACATATATCCTCTTGGTCAATCTTTCCTCACTCATTCTCTCCATGTGCCCAAACCATTTCAAAACACCCTCTTCTGCTCTCTCAACCACGCTCTTTTTATTTCCACACATCTCTCTTACCCTTACATTACTTACTCGATCAAACCACCTCACACCACACATTGTCCCCAAACATCTCATTTCCAGCACATCCATCCTCCTGCGCACAACTCTATCCACAGCCCACGCATCGCAACCATACAACATTGTTTTAACCACTATTCCTTCAAACATACCCATTTTTGATTTCCAAGATAATGTTCTCGACTTCCACACATTCCTCAAGGCTCCCAGGATTTTCGCCCCCCTCCCCCACCCTATGATCCATTTCCGTTTCCATGGTTCCATCCGCTGCCAGATCTACTCCCAGATATCTAAAACACTTTACTTCCTCCAGTTTTTCTCCATTCAAACTTACCTCCCAACTGACTTGACCCTCAACCCTACTGTACCTAACTACCTCGCTCTTATTCACATTTACTCTTAACTTTCTTCTTTCACACACTTTACCAAACTCAGTCACCAGCTTCTGCAGTTTCTCACATGAATCAGCCACCAGTGCTGTATCATCAGCGAACAACAACTGACTCACTTCCCAAGCTCTATCATCCCCAACAGACTTCATACTTGCCCCTCTTTCCAAAACTCTTCCATTCACCTCCCTAACAACCCCATCCATAAACAAACTAAACAACCATGGAGACATCACACACCCCTGCCGCAAACCTACATTCACTGAGAACCAATCACTTTTGTAGAAAGCGACTAGGAGGGACGGGAGCAGGGGGACAGAAATCCTCCCCTCCTTGTATTTTAACTTTCTAAAAATGGGAAACAGAAGGAGTCACGCGGGAGTGCTCATATATATATATATATATATATATATATATATATATATATATATATATATATATATATATATATATATTATTTATTTTATTATACTTTGTCGCTGTCTCCCGCGTTTGCGAGGTAGCGCAAGGAAACAGACGAAAGAAATGGCCCAACCCCCCCCCATACACATGTATATACATACGTCCACACACGCAAATATACATACCTACACAGCTTTCCATGGTTTACCCCAGACGCTTCACATGCCCTGCTTCAATCCACTGACAGCACGTCAACCCCGGTATACCACATCGCTCCAATTCACTCTATTCCTTGCCCTCCTTTCACCCTCCTGCATGTTCAGGCCCCGATCACACAAAATCTTTTTCACTCCATCTTTCCACCTCCAATTTGGTCTCCCTCTTCTCCTTGTTCCCTCCACCTCCGACACATATATCCTCTTGGTCAATCTTTCCTCACTCATCCTCTCCATGTGCCCAAACCACTTCAAAACATCCTCTTCTGCTCTCTCAACCACGCTCTTTTTATTTCCACACATCTCTCTTACCCTTACGTTACTCACTCGATCAAACCACCTCACACCACACATTGTCCTCAAACATCTCATTTCCAGCACATCCATCCTCCTGCGCACAACTCTATCCATAGCCCACGCCTCGCAACCATACAACATTGTTGGAACCACTATTCCTTCAAACATACCCATTTTTGCTTTCCGAGATAATGTTCTCGACTTCCACACATTCTTCAAGGCCCCCAGGATTTTCGCCCCCTCCCCCACCCTATGATCCACTTCCGCTTCCATGGTTCCATCCGCTGCCAGATCCACTCCCAGATATCTAAAACACTTCACTTCCTCCAGTTTTTCTCCATTCAAACTCACCTCCCAATTGACTTGACCCTCACCCCTACTGTACCTAATAACCTTGCTCTTATTCACATTTACTCTTAACTTTCTTCTTTCACACACTTTACCAAACTCAGTCACCAGCTTCTGCAGTTTCTCACATGAATCAGCCACCAGTGCTGTATCATCAGCGAACAACAACTGACTCACTTCCCAAGCTCTCTCATCCCCAACAGACTTCATACTTGCCCCTCTTTCCAAAACTCTTGCATTTACCTCCCTAACAACCCCATCCATAAACAAATTAAACAACCATGGAGACATCACACACCCCTGCCGCAAACCTACATTCACTGAGAACCAATCACTTTCCTCTCTTCCTACACGTACACATGCCTTACATCCTCGATAAAAACTTTTCACTGCTTCTAACAACTTTCCTCCCACACCATATATTCTTAATACCTTCCACAGAGCATCTCTATCAACTCTATCATATGCCTTCTCCAGATCCATAAATGCTACATACAAATCCATTTGCTTTTCTAAGTATTTCTCACATACATTCTTCAAAGCAAACACCTGATCCACACATCCTCTACCACTTCTGAAACCACACTGCTCTTCCCCAATCTGATGCTCTGTACATGCCTTCACCCTCTCAATCAATACCCTCCCATATAATTTACCAGGAATACTCAACAAACTTATACCTCTGTAATTTGAGCACTCACTCTTATCTCCTTTGCCTTTGTACAATGGCACTATGCACGCATTCCGCCAATCCTCAGGCACCTCACCATGAGTCATACATACATTAAATAACCTTACCAACCAGTCAACAATACAGTCACCCCCTTTTTTAATAAATTCCACTGCAATACCATCCAAACCCGCTGCCTTGCCGGCTTTTATCTTCCGCAAAGCTTTCACTACCTCTTCTCTGTTTACCAAATCATTTTCCCTAACCCTCTCACTTTGCACACCACCTCGACCAAAATACCCTATATCTGCCACTCTATCATCAAACACATTCAACAAACCTTCAAAATACTCACTCCATCTCCTTCTCACATCACCACTACTTGTTATCACCTCCCCACTTGCGCCCTTCACCGAAGTTCCCATTTGCTCCCTTGTCTTACGCACTTTATTTACCTCCTTCCAGAACATCTTTTTATTCTCCCTAAAATTTACTGATACTCTCTCACCGCAACTCTCATTTGCCCTTTTTTTCACCTCTTGCACCTTTCTCTTGACCTCCTGTCTCTTTCTTTTATACATCTCCCACTCAATTGCATTTTTTCCCTGCAAAAATCGTCCAAATGCCTCTCTCTTCTCTTTCACTAATACTCTTACTTCTTCATCCCACCACTCACTACCCTTTCTAATCAACCCACCTCCCACTCTTCTCATGCCACAAGCATCTTTTGCGCAATCCATCACTGATTCCCTAAATACATCCCATTCCTCCCCCACTCCCCTTAATTCCATTGTTCTCACCTTTTTCCATTCTGTACTCAGTCTCTCCTGGTACTTCCTCACACAGGTCTCCTTCTCAAGCTCACTTATTCTCACCACCCTCTTCACCCCAACATTCACTCTTCTTTTCTGAAAACCCATACAAATCTTCACCCTAGCCTCCACAAGATAATGATCAGACATCCCTCCAGTTGCACCTCTCAGCACATTAACATCCAAAAGTCTCTCTTTCGCACGCCTGTCAATTAACACGTAATCCAATAACGCTCTCTGGCCATCTCTCCTACTTACATAAGTATACTTATGTATATCTCGCTTTTTAAACCAGGTATTCCAAATCATCAGTCCTTTTTCAGCACATAAATCTACAAGCTCTTCACCATTTCCATTTACAACACTGAACACCCCATGTATACCAATTATTCCCTCAACTGCCACATTACTCACCTTTGCATTCAAATCACCCATCACTATGACCCGGTCTCGTGCATCAAAACCACTAACACACTCATTCAGCTGCTCCCAAAACACTTGCCTCTCTTGATCTTTCTTCTCATGCCCAGGTGCATATATATATGAGCATATATATATGAGCTCATATATATATGAGCACTCCCACGTGACTCCTTCTGTTTCCCATTTTTAGAAAGTTATTATACAAGGAGGGGAGGATTTCTGTCCCCCTACTCCCGTCCCCTCTAGTCGCCTTCTACGACACGTGAGGAATGCGTGGGAAGTATTCTTTCAAGCCTATCCCCAGGGATAATACACATATATATATATATATATATATATATATATATATATATATATATATATATATATATATATATATATATATATATATTTATATATATATATATATATATATATATATATATATGTATATATATACACATATACACACACACACACACACACACATATATATATATATATTTTTCTTTTTTTTTTTAATACTTTGTCGCTGTCTCCCGCGTTTGCGAGGTAGCGCAAGGAAACAGACGAAAGAAATGGCCCAACCCCCCCCATACACATGTATATACATACGTCCACACACGCAAATATACATACCTACACAGCTTTCCATGGTTTACCCCAGACGCTTCACATGCCTTGATTCAATCCACTGACAGCACGTCAACCCCGGTATACCACATCGCTCCAATTCACTCTATTCCTTGCTCTCCTTTCACCCTCCTGCATGCTCAGGCCCCGATCACACAAAATCTTTTTCACTCCATCTTTCCACCTCCAATTTGGTCTCCCTCTTCTCCTCGTTCCCTCCACCTCCGACACATATATCCTCTTGGTCAATCTTTCCTCACTCATTCTCTCCATGTGCCCAAACCACTTCAAAACACCCTCTTCTGGTCTCTCAACCACGCTCTTTTTATTTCCACACATCTTTCTTACACTTACGTTACTCACTCGATCAAACCACCTCACACCACACATTGTCCTCAAACATCTCATTTCCAGCACATCCATCCTCCTGCGCACAACTCTATCCATAGCCCACGCCTCGCAACCATACAACATTGCTGGAACCACTATTCCTTCAAACATACCCATTTTTGCTTTCCGAGATAATGTTCTCGACTTCCACACATTCTTCAAGGCCCCCAGAATTTTCGCCCCCTCCCCCACCCTATGATCCACTTCCGCTTCCATCGTTCGATCCGCTGCCAGATCCACTCCCAGATATCTAAAACACTTCACTTCCTCCAGTTTTTCTCCATTCAAACTCACCTCCCAATTGACTTGACCCTCAACCCTACTGTACCTAATAACCTTGCTCTTATTCACATTTACTCTTAACTTTCTTCTTTCACACACTTTACCAAACTCAGTCACCAGCTTCTGCAGTTTCTCACATGAATCAGCCACCAGCGCTGTATCATCAGCGAACAACAACTGACTCACTTCCCAAGCTCTCTCATCCCCAACAGACTTCATACTTGCCCCTCTTTCCAAAACTCTTGCATTCACCTCCCTAACAACCCCATCCATAAACAAATTAAACAACCATGGAGACATCACACACCCCTGCTGCAAACCTACATTCACTGAGAACCAATCACTTTCCTCTCTTCCTACACGTACACATGCCTTACATCCTCGATAAAAACTTTTCACTGCTTCTAACAACTTTCCTCCCACACCATATATTCTTAATACCTTCCACAGAGCATCTCTATCAACTCTATCATATGCCTTCTCCAGATCCATAAATGCTACATACAAATCCATTTGCTTTTCTAAGTATTTCTCTCATACATTCTTCAAAGCAAACACCTGATCCACACATCCTCTACCACTTCTGAAACCACACTGCTCTTCCCCAATCTGATGCTCTGTACATGCCTTCACCCTCTCAATCAATACCCTCCCATATAATTTACCAGGAATACTCAACAAACTTATACCTCTGTAATTTGAGCACTCACTCTTATCCCCTTTGCCTTTGTACAATGGCACTATGCACGCATTCCGCCAATCCTCAGGCACCTCACCATGAGTCATACATACATTAAATAACCTTACCAACCAGTCAACAATACAGTCACCCCTTTTTTAATAAATTCCACTGCAATACCATCCAAACCTGCTGCCTTGCCGGCTTTCATCTTCCGCAAAGCTTTCACTACCTCTTCTCTGTTTACCAAATCATTTTCCCTAACCCTCTCACTTTGCACACCACCTTGACCAAAATACCCTATATCTGCCACTCTATCATCAAACACATTCAACAAACCTTCAAAATACTCACTCCATCTCCTTCTCACATCACCACTACTTGTTATCACCTCCCCATTTGCGCCCTTCACTGAAGTTCCCATTTGCTCCCTTGTCTTACGCACTTTATTTACCTCCTTCCAGAACATCTTTTTATTCTCCCTAAACTTTAATGATACTCTCTCACCCCAACTCTCATTTGCCCTTTTTTTTTCACCTCTTGCACCTTTCTCTTGACCTCCTGTCTCTTTCTTTTATACATCTCCCACTCAATTGCATTTTTTCCCTGCAAAAATCGTCCAAATGCCTCTCTCTTCTCTTTCACTAATACTCTTACTTCTTCATCCCACCACTCACTACCCTTTCTAATCAACCCACCTCCCACTCTTCTCATGCCACAAGCATCTTTTGCGCAATCCATCACTGATTCCCTAAATACATCCCATTCCTCCCCCACTCCCCTTGCTTCCATTGTTCTCACCTTTTTCCATTCTGTACTCAGTCTCTCCTGGTACTTCCTCACACAGGTCTCCTTCTCAAGCTCACTTACTCTCACCACCCTCTTCACCCCAACATTCACTCTTCTTTTCTGAAAACCCATACAAATCTTCATCTTAGCCTCCACAAGATAATGATCAGACATCCCTCCAGTTGCACCTCTCAGCACATTAACATCCAAAAGTCTCTCTTTCACACGCCTGTCAATTAACACGTAATCCAATAACGCTCTCTGGCCATCTCTCCTACTTACATAAGTATACTTATGTATATCTCGCTTTTTAAACCAGGTATTCCCAATCATCAGTCCTTTTTCAGCACATAAATCTACAAGCTCTTCACCATTTCCATTTACAACACTGAACACCCCATGTATACCAATTATTCCCTCAACTGCCACATTACTCACCTTTGCATTCAAATCACCCATCACTATAACCCGGTCTCGTGCATCAAAACCACTAACACACTCATTCAGCTGCTCCCAAAACACTTGCCTCTCTTGATCTTTCTTCTCATGCCCAGGTGCATATGCACCAATAATCACCCACCTCTCTCCATCAACTTTCAGTTTTACCCATATTAATCGAGAATTTACTTTCTTACACTCTATCACATACTCCCACAACTCCTGTTTCAGGAGTATTGCTACTCCTTCCCTTGCTCTTGTCCTCTCACTAACCCCTGACTTTACTCCCCAGACATTCCCAAACCACTCTTCCCCTTTACCCTTGAGCTTCGTTTCACTCAGAGCCAAAACATCCAGGTTCCTTTCCTCAAACATACTACCTATCTCTCCTTTTTTCACATCTTGGTTACATCCACACACATTTAGGCACCCCACTCTGAGCCTTCGAGGAGGATGAGCACTCCCCGCGTGACTCCTTCTGTTTCCCATTTTAGAAAGTTAATACATATATATATATATACATAGGATCAGGTGTTTGCTTTGAAGAATGTATGTGAGAAATACTTAGAAAAGCAAATGGATTTGTATGTAGCATTTATGGATCTGGAGAAGGCATATTATAGTGTTGATAGAGATGCTCTGTGGAAGGTATTAAGAATATATGGTGTGGGAGGAAAGTTGTTAGAAGCAGTGAAAAGTTTTTATCGAGGATGTAAGGCATGTGTACGTGTAGGAAGAGAGGAAAGTGATTGGTTCTCAGTGAATGTAGGTTTGCGGCAGGGGTGTGTGATGTCTCCATGGTTGTTTAATTTGTTTATGGATGGGGTTGTTAGGGAGATAAATGCAAGAGTTTTGGAAAGAGGGGCAAGTATGAAGTCTGTTGGGGATGAGAGAGCTTGGGAAGTGAGTCTGTTGTTGTTCGCTGATGATACAGCGCTGGTGGCTGATTCATGTGAGAAACTGCAGAAGCTGGTGACTGAGTTTGGAAAAGTGTGTGGAAGAAGAAAGTTAGGAGTAAATGTGAATAAGAGCAAGGTTATTAGGTACAGTAGGGTTGAGGGTCAAGTCAATTGGGAGGTGAGTTTGAATGGAGAAAAACTGGAGGAAGTGAAGTGTTTTAGATATCTGGGAGTGGATCTGGCAGCGGATGGAACCATGGAAGCGGAGGTGGATCATAGGGTTGGGGAGGGGGCGAAAATCCTGGGGGCCTTGAAAAATGTGTGGAAGTCGAGAACATTATCTCGGAAAGCATAAATGGGTATGTTTGAAGGAATAGTGGTTCCAACAATGTTGTATGGTTGCGAGGCGTGGGCTATGGATAGAGTTGTGCGCAGGAGGATGGATGTGCTGGAAATGAGATGTTTGAGGACAATGTGTGGTGTGAGGTGGTTTGATCGAGTGAGTAACGTAAGGGTAAGAGAGATGTGTGGAAATAAAAAGAGCGTGGTTGAGAGAGCAGAAGAGGGTGTTTTGAAGTGGTTTGGGCACATGGAGAGGATGAGTGAGGAAAGATTGACCAAGAGGATATATGTGTCGGAGGTGGAGGGAACAAGGAGAAGAGGGAGACCAAATTGGAGGTGGAGAGATGGAGTGAAAAAGATTTTGTGTGATCGGGGCCTGAACATGCAGGAGGGTGAAAGGAGGGCAAGGAATAGAGTGAATTGGAGCGATGTGGTATACCGGGGTTGACGTGCTGTCAGTGGATTGAATCAAGGCATGTGAAGCGTCTGGGGTAAACCATGGAAAGCTGTGTAGGTATGTATATTTGCATGTGTGGACGTATGTATATACATGTGTATGGGGGGGGTTGGGCCATTTCTTTCGTCTGTTTCCTTGCGCTACCTCGCAAACGCGGGAGACAGCGACAAAGTATAATAAAAAAAATATAATATACATAGGAAAAATGTAAGAAATAATTTAGAAAACAAACTTCTAGCTTGAAATGAAATGAAAAATGAATGTCTTATAATGGTTCAACCTCTGGCTATTGAAAAGGGAAAGGTATGAATTTATTTACACAAACGTCAATAGTAGTTTTCATCAATTTAACCACTGTATCATACTGCCTGGTCCACTTCTTTTATCGTGAAACTGGAATATTGGCTTATGATGTTTCTCAATTTTCTTCATTACACAAAGTACAACCATATCTGAACATGCAGGAGGGTGAATGGCGGGCAAGGAATAGAGTGAATTGGATCGATGTGGTATACCGGGGTTGACGTGCTGTCAGTGGACTGAATCAGGGCATGTGAAGCGTCTGGGGTAAACCATGGAAAGTAGTGTGGGGCCTGGATGTGGAAAGGAAGCTGTGGTTTCGGGCATTACTGCATGACAGCGAGAGACTGAGTGTGAACGAATGGGGCCTTTGTTGTCTTTTCCTAGCGCTACCTCGCACACATGAGGGGGGAGGGGGATGGTATTCCATGTGTGGCGGGTTGGCGATGGAAATGAATAAAGACAGACAGTGTGAATTGTGTGCATGGGTATATACGTATGTGTCCGTGTGTGTATATATATGTGTACATTGAGATGTATAGGTAAGTATTTTTGCATGTGTGGACGTGTATGTATATACATGTGTATGGGGGTGGGATGGGCCATTTCTTTCGTCTGTTTCCTTGCGCTACCTCGCAAACGCGGGAGACAGCGACAAAGCAAAATAAATAAATAAATAAATATATATATATATATATATATATATATATATATATATATATATATATATATATATACGTATGTAAGTAGGAGAGATGGCCAGAGAGCGTTATTGGATTAGGTGTTAATTGACAGGCGCGCGAAAGAGAGACTTTTGGATGTTAATGAGCTGAGAGGTGCAACTGGAGGGATGTCTGATCATTATCTTGTGGGGGCTAAGGTGAAGATTTGTATGGGTTTTCAGAAAAGAAGAGTGAATGTTGGGGTGAAGAGGGTGGTGAGAGTAAGTGAGCTTGGGAAGGATACTTGTGTGAGAAAGTACCAGGAGAGAATGAGTACAGAATGTAAAAAGGTGAGAACAATGGAAGTAAGGGGAGTGGGGGAGGAATGGGATGTATTTAGGGAATCAGTGATGGATTGCGCAAAAGATGCTTGTGGCATGAGAAGAGTGGGAGGTGGGTTGATTAGAAAGGGTAGTGAGTGGTGGGATGAAGAAGTAAGAGTATTAGTGAAAGAGAAGAGAGAGGCATTTGGACGATTTATGCAGGGAAAAAATGCAGTTGAGTGGGAGATGTATAAAAGAAAGAGACAGGAGGTCAAGAGAAAGGTGCAAGAGGTGAAAAAGAGGGCAAATGAGAGTTGGGGTGAGAGAGTATCATTAAATTTTAGGGAGAATAAAAAGATGTTCTGGAAGGAGGTAAATAAAGAGCGTAAGACAAGGGAGCAAATGGGACCTTCAGTGAAGGGCGCAAATGGGGAGGTGATAACAAGTAGTGGTGATGTGAGAAGGAGATGGAGTGAGTATTTTGAAGGTTTGTTGAATGTGTTTGATGATAGAGTGGCAGATATAGGGTGTTTTGGTCGAGGTGGTGTGCAAAGTGAGAGGGTTAGGGAAAATGATTTGGTAAACAGAGAAGAGGTAGTAAAGCTTTGCGGAAGATGAAAGCTGGCAAGGCAGCAGGTTTGGATGGTATTACAGTGGAATTTATTAAAAAAGGGGGTGACTGTATTATTGACTGGTTGGTAAGGTTATTTAATGTATGTATGACTCATGGTGAGGTGCCTGAGGATTGGCGGAATGCGTGCATAGTGCATTGTACAAAGGCAAAGGGGATAAGAGTGAGTGCTCAAATTACAGAGGTATAAGTTTGTTGAGTATTCCTGGTAAATTATATGGGAGGGTATTGATTGAGAGGGGGAAGGCATGTACAGAGCATCAGATTGGGGAAGAGCAGTGTGGTTTCAGAAGTGGTAGAGGATGTGTGGATCAGGTGTTTGCTTTGAAGAATGTATGTGAGAAATACTTAGAAAAGGAAATGGATTTGTATGTAGCATTTATGGATCTGGAGAAGGCATATGATAGAGTTGATAGAGATGCTCTGTGGAAGGTATTAAGAATATATGGTGTGGGAGGCAAGTTGTTAGAAGCAGTGAAAAGTTTTTATCAAGGATGTAAGGCATGTGTACGTGTAGGAAGAGAGGAAAGTGATTGGTTCTCAGTGAATGTAGGTTTGTGGCAGGGGTGTGTGATGTCTCCATGGTTGTTTAATTTGTTTATGGATGGGATTGTTAGGGAGGTGAATGCAAGAGTTTTGGAAAGAGGGGCAAGTATAAAGTCTGTTGTGGATGAGAGAGCTTGGGAAGTGAGTCAGTTGTTGTTCGCTGATGATACAGCGCTGGTGGCTGATTCATGTGAGAAACTGCAGAAGCTGGTGACTGAGTTTGGTAAAGTGTGTGAAAGAAGAAAGTTAAGAGTAAATGTGAATAAGAGCAAGGTTATTAGGTACAGTAGGGTTGAGGGTCAAGTCAATTGGGAGGTAAGTTTGAATGGAGAAAAACTGGAGGAAGTGAAGTGTTTTAGATATCTGGGAGTGGATCTGGCAGCGGATGGAACCATGGAAGCGGAAGTGGATCATAGGGTGGGGGAGGGGGCAAAAATCCTGGGAGCCTTGAAGAATGTGTGGAAGTCGAGAACATTATCTCGGAAAGCAAAAATGGGTATGTTTGAAGGAATAGTGGTTCCAACAATGTTGTATGGTTGCGAGGCGTGGGCTATGGATAGAGTTGTGCGCAGGAGGACGGATGTGCTGGAAATGAGATGTTTGTGGACAATGTGTGGTGTGAGGTGGTTTGATCGAGTAAGTAACGTAAGGGTAAGAGAGATGTGTGGAAATAAAAAGAGCGTGGTTGATAGAGCAGAAGAGGGTGTTTTGAAATGGTTTGGGCACATGGAGAGAATGAGTGAGGAAAGATTGACCAAGAGGATATATGTGTCGGAGGTGGAGGGAACGAGGAGAAGTGGGAGACCAAATTGGAGGTGGAAAGATGGAGTGAAAAAGATTTTGTGTGATCGGGGTGTGAAAATGCAGGAGGGTGAAAGGAGGGCAAGGAATAGAGTGAATTGGATCGATGTGGTATACCAGGGTTGACGTGCTGTCAGTGGGTTGAATCAGGGCATGTGAAGCTTCTGGGGTAAACCATGGAATGCTGTGTAGGTATGTATATTTGCGTGTGTGGACGTATGTATATACATGTGTATGGGGGTGGGTTGTGCCATTTCTTTCGTCTGTTTCCTTGCGCTACCTCGCAAACGCGGGAGACAGCAAAAAAAAAAAAAAAAATGGCGACTAAAGGGGACGGAAGCGGGGGGCATGAAACGCTTCCATCCTTGTATTTCAACTTTTTAAAAGGGGATAGAGAGGAAGGAGTCACACGAGAAGTGCTCATCCTCCTCGAACTCTCAGATTGGGGTGTCTAAATGTGTGTGCATGTAACCAAGATGAGAAAAAAGGACAGGTAGATAGTATGTTTGAGGAAAGGAACCTGGATGTTTGGCCTCTGAGTGAAACGAAGCTCAAAGGTAACAGGGAAGAGTGGTTTGGGAATGTTTTGGAAGTATAAATCAGTGGGTGGTGAGAGGACAAGAGCAAGGGAAGGAGTAGCACTACTCCTGAAATAGGTGTGGTGGAAGGGTGTGATAGAGTGTAAAAAAGTAAACTCTAGACTGATATGGGTAAAACTGAAAGTGGATGGAGAGAGATCGGTGATTGCTGGTGCATATGCACCTGGACATGAGAAGAATGATCATGAGGGGCAAGTGTTTTGGGAGCAGCTCAGTGAGTGTTAGAAGTTTTGATGCACAAAACCGGGTTATAGTGATGGGTGATTTGAATGCAAATGTGAGTAATGTGGCAGCTGAGGGGTGTTCAGTGTTGTAAATAGAAATGGTGAAGAGCTTGTAGATTTGGGTGCTGAAATAGAACTGGTGATTGGGAATATCTGGTTTAAAAAGCGAGATATACATAAGTATACGTATGCAAGTAACAGAGATGGCCAGAGAGCATTATTGGATTACATGTCACTTGATAGGCTCACGAAAGAGAGACTTTTGGATGGTAATGTACTGAGAGGTGCTATTGGAGGGATGTCTGATCATTATCTTGTGGAGGCGAAGGTGAAGATTTGCAGAGATTTTCAGAAAAGAAGAGAGAATGTTGAGGTGAAGAGAGTGGTGAGAATAAGTGAGCTTGGGAAGGATACTTGTTTGAAGAAGTACCAGGAGAGACTGAGTGCAGAATGGAAAAAGGTGAGAGCAAAGGACGTAAGGGGAGTGGGGGAGGAATGGGATGTATTTAAGGAAGCAGTGATAACTTGTGCAAAGGATGCTTGTGGCATGGGAACCATGGGAGGTGGGCAGATTAGAAAGGGTAGTGAATGCTGGATGAAGAGGTAAGATTATTAGTGAAATAGAAGAGAGCCATTTGGACGAGTTTTGTAGGGAAATAATGCAAATGATTGGGAGATGTATAAAAAAAGAGGCAGGAGGTTAAGAGAAAGGTGAAAAAGGTAATAAAGGGGGCAAATGAGAGTTGGGGTGAGAGAGTATCATTAAATCTTAAGGAGAATCAAAAGATGTTTTGGAAGGAGGTAAATGAAGTGCGTAAGACAAGGGAACAAATGGGAAACATCAGTGAAGGCGGCAAATGCAGAGGTGATAATAAGTAGTGGTGATGTGAGAAGGAGATGGAGTGAGTATTTTGAAGCTTTGTTGAATGTGTCAGATGATAGAGTGGCAGATATAGGGTGTTTTGGTAGAGGTGGAGTGCGAAGTGAGAGATTTAGGGAGAATCATTTGGGAAACAGAGAAGAGGTGGTAAAAGTATTGTATTTGATGATAGCTGGCAAGGCAGCGGGTCGCGATGGTATTGCACGGAAATTTATAAAAAAAAAAGGGATTGACTATGTTGTTGACTGGTTGGTAAGGATATCTAATGTATGTATGACTCATGGTGAGGTGCTGGAGGATTGGCAGAATGCTTGCATAGTGCCATTCTACAAAGGCAAAGGGGATAAAGGTAATTGTTCAAATTACAGAGGCATAAGTTTGTTGAGTATTCATGGGAAATCATATGGGAGGGTATTGATTGAGAGGGTGAAGGCATGTACAGAGCATCAGATTGGGGAAGAGCAGTGTAGTTTCAGAAGTGGTAGAGGATGTGTGGATCAGGTGTTTGTTTTGAAAAATGTATGTGAGAAATACTTAGAAAAGCAAATAGATTTATATGTAGCATTTATGGATCTGGAGAAGGCATATGATAGAGTTGATAGAGATGCTCTGTGGAAGGTATTAAGAATACATGGTGTGGGAGGCAAGTTGTTAGAAGCAGTGAAAAGTTTTTATCAAGGATGTGAGGCTTGTGTACGAGTAGGAAGAGAGGAAAGTGATTGGTTCTCAGTGAATGTCGGTTTGCGGCAGGGGTGTTTGATGTCACAATGGTTATTTAATTTGTTCAGGGATGGGGTTGTTAGGGAGTTGAATAAAAGAGTTTTGGAGAGAAGGGCAAGTATGCAGTCTGTTATGAATGAGAGAACTTGGGAAGTGAGTCACTTGTTGTTCGCTGATGATACAGCACTGGTGGATGATTCAGGAGAGAAACTGCAGAAGCTGGTGAGTGGCTTTGGTAGTGTGTGAAAGAAGAAAGCTGAGAGTAAATGTGAATAAGAGCAAGGTCATTAGGTATAGTAGGGTTGAGGGAAAAGTCAATTGGAATGTAAGTTTGAATGGAGAAAAACTGGAGGAAGTGAAGTGGTTTACATATCTCGGAGTGGATGGAACCATGGAAGTGGAAGTGAGGCAGAGTCTGGGGGAGGGGGTGAAAGTTCTGAGATCGATGAAAAATGTGTGGAAGGCAAAAACATCATGTAGGACCTTGCTTTTATAAACATTTACTCTCAACCTTCTCCTTTCATGCACTTTTCCAAACTCAGTGACCAACTTCTGCAGCTTCTCCCTCAAATCAGCCATCAGCGCTGTATCACTCGTGAATAACAACTGACTCACTTCCCATACTCTATCATACCTGGCTGACTACATACTCACCCCTCTCGTCAAAACTCCTGCATTTACCTTCCTGACCACCCCATCCATAAACATACTAAACAACAATGGGACATCACACACCCCTGCTGCAGACCAACCTTTACTGGGAACTGATCACTCTACTCTCTCCCTACTCGTATACATACTTTACATCCTTGATAAAAACTTCTCAGTGCTTCTAGCAACTTACCACCCACACCATATATTATTAAGACCTTCCACAAAGCATCTCTCTCAACCCTATCATATGCCTTTTCCAGATCCATAAATGCAACATACAAATCTATCTGTTTTTCTAAGTATTTCTCACACACATTCTTCAAAGAAAACCTGATCCATA
This sequence comes from Panulirus ornatus, assembly GCF_036320965.1. NCBI lineage: Eukaryota > Metazoa > Arthropoda > Malacostraca > Decapoda > Palinuridae > Panulirus > Panulirus ornatus. The sequence goes on from NC_092233.1 coordinate 44,838,350, forward strand.
CATCCTTCACCACTTCTGAAACCACACTGCTCCTCCATAATATGATGTTCTGTATGTACATCCCTTCACCCTCTCAATCAATACCCTCCCAAATAATTTTCCTGACAAACTTATACCTTTGTAGTTTGAACACTCACCTTTATCCCTTCTGCCTTTGTACAAAGGCACTACAAATGCAGTCCGCCAATCCTTAAGTACTTCACCATGATTCATACATACAATGAATATCTTTACCGACCAATCAACAACACATACATACATACATACATACATACATACATACATACATATATACATATACATACATACACATATACTGAACATATGCATATGTACACATGTACATATTCATACTTGCTTACCATCATCCATTTCCCAGTGCCACCCCACTCCACAGGAAACAGCATCGCTACCCCCTGCATCAGCAAGGTAGTGCCAGGAAACATATGGAGAAAGGCCACATCCACTCATCCATTCTATAGCTTTCATGTGTAATGCACTAAAACTACAGCTCCTTTTCCACATCCAGGCCCTATAGACCTTTTCATGGTTTACCCCAAATGTTTCAAATGCCCTGGTTCTATCCAGTGACAGCACGTCGACCCTGGTATACCACATCGTTCCAATTCACTCTATCCCTTGCATGCCTCTCAACTTCCTGCATGTTCAGGCCCTGATCTCTCAAAATCTTTTTCACTCCATCCTTCCACCTCCAATTTGGTCTTCCACTTCTTGTTCCTTCTGCCTCTGACTTTTAAAGTGATTTCTTGCACTCAGTGAGAGAAGTGAAGGAAAATATCTAAGTCTCCTGAGCCAGGTCTCACTGAGGTGTGTGCAACAGGCTCTCCATGATGACCTGAGATTCAAGGGCTACTGTGCCTACAAGAAGCTACTCCTGAAGGTGAGGCAGAAGGGGAATAGAGTTAAGTTTTGTAAAAAGTATATTGCTTGGGATTTAGAAATGTAAAGGAGGCTTTTGTGGTCAGATGAGGCTACTTTTACTATGACACTGCACTAAGACCCACACTTTCCTCAGTACATTTAAAACTGAAAAGAACCCTGCAATGCCTATGGTTTGGGATTGTTTCCAATATCATGGTGTTAGGGAGCTAGAAATTCTTCCTAAAAATTTCATGATGAATCAGTACAATTATTTGGAACTTCTGAGTGATTTTTTACCTGATTCATTTGATAAAGCAGAAGCCAAGATCTTTATCCATGACTGTGCCCCTCCTCACACCATCAAAAGAGTGACCCAGTAGTTAAAAGACCGTGAAGTGACCTACTCTAATGAATGGTAAAGTTGTAGCCCATATCTCAAGCATACAAGAATCTCTTGCTTACTCTCATGTACCACTTACATGACTTTGACACCATTCCTATGTTAGAAATGGCCATTAAGGTCTGGGCTTCTTTATAACCTGAGCTCCTCCACAACCTAATTGACAGCATTCCTGAATGCAACAAAATATGAACAGAAAGGGTAGAAGTTCTTTTCCTTTATTCATGTAACTGAAACATGGGAAATGCAATTTTTTTTCAGCCCACTCCTCTTCTTTCCACACAGACTGTATACATTTCTTTCCTTTGTACTTATTCATTGTTTCCCAAACAAACAAATAAGCACCATGAACAGATGAAGAAAGGCTACATTTGCTCACATCCATTCCCTAGCTCTCACATGTAGTGCATTAAAACCAGGTCCCTATCCATAGAGTTTCCTTGGTTTCCCCAAGATGATTCAAATGGCCTGGTTCAGTCCATGCATGCCTTTCACATCCCTGACCACTCAAAATATCTTTCATTCCATCCTTCCATCTCCAATTTGGTCTACCCCTTATCCTTGTTCCCTCCAATTCTGACACATATATCCTCTTTGTCAACCTCTCTTCACTCATTCTCTCCCATATGTCCAAATCATTTCAGTACACCCCCTTCAGTTGTCTTATCCACAATCTTCGTATCATCACACCTCTCTCTTACCCTTTTTCTACTTACACAATCAAACCACCTCACACCACATATTGTCCTCAAACATTTCATTTCCAACACATCCACCCTCCATAGACCATGCCTTGCATCCATATAACATTGTTGGGACTATTATACCTTGAAACATACCCATTTTTGCCCTCCCAAATAACAGCCTTTCTTTCCACACATTCCTCAATGGCCCCAAATCCTGTGAACTATCTTCCACCCTATAGCTCTTTTCAAAGATTCCATTCACAATCAAGTGCACTCCCAGGTATCAAAAACACTTCACTTCCTCCAAATTTTCTCTCCTTAAACTCACACCCCAACTAACCTGTCCCTCTGTCATGCTAAACCTAACAATCTTGCTTTCATTCACACTTACTCTCAACTTCCTCCTTTCATACACTCTCCCAAACTCATAGACACCAGCTACTGCAGTATCTCAGTCAAGTCTGCCATCAGTGCTGTGTCATCAGCAAACAAAAAACTGACTCATTTACCCAGCCTCCTCATCCACTACAGACTGCATAATTGCCCCTCTATTTGAGACTCTTGCATTCACTTCTTTCACCATCCCATTCATAAACAAATTAAACAGCCAATGTGATATCGTACACATCCCTGCTGCACACCAACCTTCACCTGGAACTACTCAATCTCCTCTCTACCCACACACACAAACTCCTCATATATTTCTTTCCATTCCAGGCTCCAGTCACGGACAAAAGTCCACTTCAAGGCCAAGCCATAACTGAAATTATGAAAGGGAAAAGACGAGAAAAACCTGTCGTTTAAAATGTGCCAGGTCATAGTTATTGGGAAAGACCTGAGAAGGCAGTGAGTCCCAAAGCTTCAAGGTGCAGGGAAAGATACTGTTATCACAACATTCCACCCTTGAGTTGCCAAAGGCCACACAGTAATCATGTGATGCAGCAGCTTGCCATGTACTGTGTGGCCCAGCTAGAGATAGGGACACACAAGCAGCCAGCTCCTGGGGGCAAAAAGCAGGTAATACCTACAGAAGAGGGAAAGTGAACAGACACTTAGGTGTAGGGCAAGAGGCTCATGTTTGGAAGTTAGCGTGGGACAGTTTTTAAGTCCAACTACTTTCAACTCAACTCTGTCAAGGAAGGATACACAGTTAGAACCACCCCAGATATGACAGCAGTACTCCGTTTAAGGTCAAATCAATCCTTTGCATAACAGAGCAACCATTCTGAAGAGAAGAAGTTTTGATATCTAAACAGGATTCACAGTGTCTTTAAGGCAGACTTAGGTATTTCCATAATATGGGGTTTCCAAGAAAGTGTGGATGTTACATTAATAACAAGTATGTTCATTGAATCAAGAGAAGGAATTACAGAACTGTCAGAGGAGAGATCAGAGTTATGAGTTTTTGATACAGAGATGAGCAGAAACTGGGTCTTAGAGGCATCAAACTTAACTAGATTTTGTCTACATCGTTATGAGGAGTTTTTGATACAGAGATGAGTAGCAACTGGGTTTTGGAGGCATTAAACTTCACTAGATTTTGTCTACATCATTGAGATATCCTGTCCAAGTCTGAGTTTACTGAGGAGACTGTGTCAAGACGAGATGCAAAATAAGTGAGAGTAGGTGTAGAATTGAAGGATATGGATGAATACAGTGTTGAGTCATCAGCATATGAGTGCACTTGGTTATTGGTGGAATAGGGGAAATCATAGAAAAAAAAGAAGTGTAGGGGACAGGACAAAACTGAGGGACAATGCTGTTCAAGGAGAATGGAAGGAAGGCTGATCCATCAACAACCACAGAGACAGACTGACCACAGAGGAAGCTACACATGAAGGAGCAAAGTGAGGAAGAGAAGCCAAAAGAGGGTAGTTTAGAGATAAGTTGCTAATGCCAAACCCAGTCAAAAGCTTTGGACATGTCAAGGGCAACTATACATGACTCCCAGAAATCTTTCTGGGACGATGACTAGACATTAGTAAGATAATAAAGAATATCGACAGTAGATCTAGCCTTGCAGAAGCCATACTGGTGCTCAGAGAGAAGATGCAAGTTTCTATGTGTCTAAGGATATGGGAGTTGAGGTGGGACCCAGAAACTTTGGAAACGGTGTAGATGTCAAAGCAATAGGACGATAGGTAGAGGGGTCAAAATGGTCACCTTTCTTAGGAATGAGATGCATCAATGCATGCTTCCAAGAAGGAAAAGTTTTGGTCTTTAAACAGAAACAGAAAAGATGAGCAAGCACAGGTGCAAGCTCAGAGGCAAACTCTTTCAGTACATGGGAATGGATGTTATCAGGACCTGAAGCCAGAGAGGCAGGAACCAAATACATTCCACAATCATTCAAAATATTCAATCTATCTTCTCACTTCATCCCTATCTATTATCTCTTCCCCATTTGACCCCTTCAAAGATGTTCCCATTCATTCTCTGATTGTAGTGGAGCCTTGAAGAAAGGGGTCCTGGGGTTATAGATTAAACTAAAAAAGGATGTTCTATTTGATTTTAACAAGCATGTGGGATTTTGTTATCAGAATATCAGAAAATCTCCCACATACAGTGTACAATGAATAATAGGATTGCCACATAGAAATGGTTAACTGTCTAAGGCCCATAAAATGTATAGAATTTTTAGATATCACAATGATATCACAGAGAAAAAACATAATCATCATCATCATACTTATATAAACAAAGAATCTGCACTGCCATCTCCACATACTTCACTTACCACCCTTCTACATCATTCTAGAGAAAAAAGTACTGCTTTTTATTTGGGTACTTTCTTCATTTATGTATGATAACTGGTGCTAACTTGAAATGCGAAGAGATAGTTCTGTACTCTCACTGGAAAAGGCCTGTGGTTCTAAACCCAAATTTCTGCTTGAAATGTTGTCTGATTATCCAAAAGATGGAAATCTGCTCTTATGTTTTTCATACATTACCTTGTCATGATATATTTCATCTGCCTATCTACTTGCCCCAAGCAGATATTCCCCCTCCAAGAGAAAGTTTATATGATATTTTCCTTTATACTGGTGTGGAAAGGTGATGAGTGTGGGCTGTAGGGAACCTGGACAGCAGCACAGATCTTATTTATGTATGTGATGGTTATGTTTTTTCCAAGCGTAGTTTCATTCTCCAATTTTTTTTTTTTTTTTTTTTGCTTTGTCGCTGTCTCCCGTGTTTGCAAGGTAGCGCAAGGAAACAGATGAAAGAAATGGCCCAACCCACCCCCATACTCATGTATATACATACGTCCACACACGCAAATATACATACCTACACATCTTTCCATGGTTTACCCCAGACGCTGCACATGCCCTGATTCAATCCATTGACAGCACGTCAACCCCGGTATACCACATCAATCCAATTCACTCTATTCCTTGCCCTCCTTTCACCCTCCTGCATGTTCAGGCCCCGATCACACAAAATCTTTTTCACTCCATCTTTCCACCTCCAATTTGGTCTCCCACTTCTCCTCGTTCCCTCCACCTCCGACACATATATCCTCTTGGTCAATCTTTCCTCACTCATTCTCTCCATGAGCCCAAACCATTTCAAAACACCCTCTTCTGCTCTCTCAACCACGCTCTTTTTATTTCCACACATCTCTCTTACCCTTACGTTACTTACTTGATCAAACCACCTCACACCACACATTGTCCTCAAACATCTCATTTCCAGCACATCCATCCTCCTGCGCACAACTCTATCCATAGCCCACGCCTCGCAACCATACAGCATTGTTGGAACCACTATTCCTTCAAACATACCCATTTTTGCTTTCCGAGATAATGTTCTCGACTTCCACACATTCTTCAAGGCTCCCAGGATTTTCGCCCCCTCCCCCACCCTATGATCCACTTCCGCTTCCATGGTTCCAACTGCTGCCAGATCCACTCCCAGATATCTAAAACACTTTACTTCCTCCAGTTTTTCTCCATTCAAACTTACCTCCCAAATGACTTGACCCTCAACCCTACTGTACCTAATAACCTTGCTCTTATTCACATTTACTCTCAACTTTCTTCTTTCACACACTTTAATAAAATCAGTCACCAGCTTCTGCAGTTTCTCACATGAATCAGCCACCAGCACTGTATCATCAGCGAACAACAACTGACTCACTTCCCAAGCTCTCTCATCCCCAACAGACTTCATACTTGCCCCTCTTTCCAAAACTCTTGCATTTACCTCCCTAACAACCCCATCCATAAACAAAGTAAACAACCATGGAGACATCACACACCCCTGCCGCAAACCTACATTCACTGAGAACCAATCACTTTCCTCTCTTCCTACACATACACATGCCATACATCCTCAATAAAAACTTTTCACTGCTTCTAACAACTTGCCTCCCACACCATATATTCTTAATACCTTCCACAGAGCATCTCTATCAACTCTATCATATGCCTTCTCCAGATCCATAAATGCTACATACATATCCATTTGCTTTTCTAGGTATTTCTCACATACATTCTTCAAAGCAAACACCTGATCCACACATCCTCTACCACTTCTGAAACCACACTGCTCTTCCCCAATCTGATGCTCTGTACATGCCTTCACCCTCTCAATCAATACCCTCCCATATAATTTACCAGGAATACTCAACAAACTTATACCTCTGTAATTTGAGCACTCACTCTTATCCCCTTTGCCTTTGTACAATGGCACTATGCACGCATTCCACCAATCCTCAGGCACCTCACCATGAGTCATACATACATTAAATAACCTTACCAACCAGTCAATAATACAGTCACCCCCTTTTTTAATAAATTCCACTGCAATACCATCCAAACCTGCTGCCTTGCCGGCTTTCATCTTCCGCAAAGCTTTTACTACCTCTTCTCTGTTTACCAAATCATTTTCCCTAACCCTCTCACTTTGCACACCACCTCGACCAAGACACCCTATATCTGCCACTCTATCATCAAACACATTCAAAAAACCTTCAAAATACTCACTCCATCTCCTTCTCACATCCCCACTACTTGTTATCACCTCCCCATTTGCGCCCTTCACTGAAGTTCCCATTTGCTCCCTTGTCTTACGCACTTTATTTACCTCCTTCCAGAACATCTTTTTATTCTCCCTAAAATTCTCCATACATCTAAATAATTTATGCACTTCATGGGTTTTTACCAGGCATAATATCACACAACTCATACATATTCTTAAATATTCTTCATACTTTATATAGATACATCATTTACTTGTTTACTTACTATTTAGACAGAACATTATTTATATGATAAAAGAAGAAATAAGCTTATTTCATAAAAAAAACTTGCATATCAATACAAGAGGAGTTATTTCTTTTACCGTAAAATGATCTACAAAGGCTGCTGTATAAATCTGCCTTCCCACAATGATGACAGTTACGCATTCTCTAATATTTTACAGGTGACCGTGATACATGAAATCTTTCTCTAGCTGTGTTGTTAGGTTACTAGTCATATCTATGGATAAGATGTGGGATCATACTTCAGCTGGGAATTTAAAATTAGAGGCAAAATACCAAAGCCAGAGTCATGGCCTAGAACACAACAAGGTACCACCACAATCATGGCTCAGAGCAATGACAGTGTTGATATGGTGGAACTTCAAGATAACTACCTTCTTCCTACAATTTACCATACACATATACACTAGATCCTAGGTGAATCACAAAAGAAAAATTAAATTTGATAAGGTAGAAGGAGCCAATCAAAAAGGAAGGTTTGAAAACAATCCAACATGTCCAGGGTGATGATCAGTGTAATTAATGAAATGGCTGGTACGACATTTACTTGCCAGTCAAAATGGTTACAGAATGGCAGTGGAGGGCCCTGACTGAGTTGAAGGCTGTAACTACTTAAAAGTGGTTAGCAAAGAGTGACAAGCATAAAAATCACCAGAAGGCAGAGGCTAGAGGTTTCCAAACCCTTTCATGACAAAGTCAGCAATACTTACAAATTCATCCTTTTCAAAGCAGCACATATGAAATAAACTTATTTTAATTACAATCTTTAATCATTTTCTGGAACAGAAATGGGGTATTATCAAGATGACACTTTACCCCTACAAATTTGGTCATAATCATGTATCACACTAAATTATGCAAACTAAGAATCTAAAAGTCATTAGAAGACAGCATACACAGCTAACTACATTATGAGCAACATTATATTAACATGATTGCCACTTCACTGAATCTCAAAAACGATTAGCAGTCTTAGCTAGTTAAACTAACTTACTAATCAAAAACTAGACTGGAATGTACTATAGACACTGAGTTGAGATGAGAAATTCATATTCAGAGCCAAACCTGACTCATACCCATGCCCACTAAAGAATAAACACATTCAACACTGTTAAAGATCAATATCTTTAGCTTGGGGCATTCATTTACATGCATACTCAAAAAGATAAACCAATTGCTCTATAAAAAGACTTTAAATATAAGCTAATATAGTAAGTCTCAATAATTCAATGGTGTACTGTAAAGCAAAGCAAGTTATAAAAAACTAAAGACTGATATGGAGAGACAGTCAAATATTTTGTTGAATAATTCATCTCTGATCCAAAGCTGGACTAAAGATCAGTGAAGTAAACACCCTCAACAATTTCATAAAATTTCTAATTGAGTAACCCTTAAAAGGTGGCTATCATCACAAAATGACCTGATCATGAATGGCAGCCATCATAACATCCATAGCAATTTAAATTCTTTGCCTCAGTTCATATATCCAATTGTCATTTACCAACAGCAGCCAACAAAGATTTCTTCTGTTGCTATGAAGACACAGGAAATTTTCAGTTCTCATCAATACCCCTAAAAATGTCATAGTAGAAGCACACCCTCAGAGCTTTCAGGTCATGCATACAACAACCCATAGAAAATACACAGAGGATTGGATAACCAGGGTAAAAAGGTGGAACACATCACATTTCTTAGATGGTGAGTAAACGAAAAGGAATAACAGGTGAAGTGTAAAGAAATGACTCAGACAGTGATTTTAGCAAAATTAAGGAGGATGTCAGCACAGGACCTCACCACCCTCATGCTTGGCCTCTGTCTACTCATTTACTGCAAAGAGTATAGCATACCATTTAGCGTGCACAGCATATTATTTTTACATATTTTCATCAGATATATTATCAATGCTAGCCACATGTAAGAAATAACAGTAAGATACAAACAAAAAAGACCTCTGTCATTTCCCTCTGGTCTTAAGGTTAGGAAGGACCACACCAAACTTGCTGGTCACATACCCTCTCCACCTACACATTTTTAGTCTGTGTACTGTAACATTTCTTAATATATTCATGCTATTCACCGCCAACAATGTGCCTGTTTATGAAATAAGATCATACTGTGATACCATGGTCAAGAGATAGGAAGAAAAAGATCAAGACCTCCATTTCCTCCCCTTTTATCTCAATATGTCAAACCCTCCTTCCACTTACACAGCACTCCAACTAGCCAACACAAAGGCAGCTATGTTACTCTGTAAATTTTCTTTTATTTCTGCATGCCACTCTGTTAATACACAAAGAAAGAACTTATTTTCTGTATAATGCCCATGGTATGGGCTTTTCGGCCAATTCCACCATGTGAGGGTTGTGCGAAGAAAGAAATTTCAACTTTTGTAGCACACATTATTATCAACATTCAATGCATAAGTATAACTTAAACTGATCACTACTCAAATGAGTCATCTGATCAGTTTGTTCAAAACCAAGCATGACTCAACAAAAATAATGACTACATCCTTAAGATTACCACAACATATATAAATGGATGGACACATATATGAGGGAATGCAAGGGAATGATTATTAGTGATGGGTAATTCTTATACAAAAGTGGGTACTATGGCAGTTGAGGGTATAACTGAGGAACATAGGGTACCTGGTGTTGCGAATAAGAGTGAAGAATATATTAAATGTGGAGTTGTGCACTGAAAAAAAGTGGTGACTGAGAATACTTTACCTGGTTTAAAAGGATGGACATACATATGTATACATGGGAGAGGAGGAAAGATGATCAAAGATCATTATCGAATGCAGAGGAGAGATTCATGAATGTGAATGTGATGACAGAGGCAGATGTTGGGATGTCTGACCATTACTTGGTAGTGGTGAGGGTGAAATTTTGTTGAGGTTTTAGAAAAAGAGGAAATGATATGGATGGGAAGAGGGCTGTGAAAGTAAGTGAGCTTGAAAAAGAGACTCATGAGAAGAGATACCAAGAAAAACTGAAGTGTATGGCATTCAGGTGGGAGGTGGAAGGGTTAGAAAGGGTAATGAGGAGTGGGATGAAGTTGGGTTGCTAGTAAAAAACAAAAGAGAGGTTTATGGGCATTATTTGCAGGAAAGGAGTGCAAGTGACTAGGAGATGTACAAGAGAAAGCAGCAGCAATAGCTCAAGAGGGAGGTGCAGGCACTGAAAAAAGTGGGCAAATGAGATGTGGAGTCAGTGAGAGTCAAGAAACTTTAGGGATGAAAAGAAAATGTTTTGGAAGATTCTTAAGAGTCTGAGAAAACATGACAACAAATGGGAACATTGGTTAAGGGGGCAAAAGGGGAAGTGGTGACAGGTAAAAATGAGGAAGACTAAATGGAATGAGTATCTTGAAGGATCAGATGGTGAAAGCCTTGCCTAAGATGAAGTGTGGCAATGCAGCTGGAGATGGTGCTGCAGATAGATTTTTTTTTAGAAAGGAGGGGACTGTGTTGTTGATTGGTTAGTCAGGATTTTCAGTATATATATGGATCATGGTGAGGTGCCTAAGGACTGGTGGTATACCAATGTAGTACCACTATATAATGGCAAGGGGGACAACACTGAGTTTCTGAATCACAGAGGTATAAGTTTGTTCAGTACACCGGTAAGATGTATAAGAGTGGTAATTATAAGAGTGGTGACATGAACAGAGTTTCAGATTGTGGATGAACATTGTGAATTGGGAGTAGATGAGGATATGTGAACTGGGTCTTTGCTTTGAAAAAAGCAGTTGAGAAACACAAGGACTTGAAAGTGGAATTTTTGGATATACTGAAAGATTATGAAATGATTCACAGAGATGCTCTATGGAAGGTGCTGTGAATATATGGAGTGGGAGGAAAGCTGCTAGAACCAGTGAAGAGCTTTTTTCAAAAGAGTAAGGTTTGTGTGTAAGTAGGAAGAGAAGAGTTTAAGTGGTCCCAAGTGAAGGTGAGTCTCCAACAATGGTGTGTGGTCACAATAGCATTTTTTTTTTCTTAATGGTTGGGATGGTGAAGGAGGGAAATGCAAGGGTTTTGGACAGAGGAAAACATACATGGTCTTTTGAGCTGGAGTCAGTAATTGTTTGCTGATGACACAGCACTGGTAGCCAATTTGAGTGAAAACTGTAGAAGCTGGTTAATAAATTTAGGATAGTGAGTTAGAAAGGAGACAACTCGGAAGAAGTGGAGTGTTTTAGATACCTGGGAGTGAACTTAGCAGTAAATGGAACCATGGGAGCAAAGTTAAACATATGATGGGTGAGAGAGCAAAGGTACTGGGTGTACTGAGGAATGTGTAGAAAGATATCACTGTCTTCAAGGGCATGTATGGGTATGTTTAGACACAGTAGTTCCACTGGTGTTGTATGGGTGCGAGGCATGGGCTTTAGACAAATATATAAAGAAGAGGGTGAATGTGTTTGAACTGAAAAATCTGAAGACAATATGTGGTGTGAGGAGGGTTGGTCAAATACGAAATTACAGGGTACTTAACCATGGGAACCTGCAATTTCCCAAAATTATTTTACCTGTGAGCAGCTATTTCATATCTACAGGGGATTTATTTGCCCTAGTATGGGGTACTGCCAACATATCTTGGGTGGTTTTTCATCCAAACTTTCTATTACCCAAAGCAGAATCAAAAGCCTTCCATCTCATTAATTTCCCTGGCAGTATATTTCTCTAACCATCCCTTATTGTCTGCTGTGCAGCTGTTGCCCTTTCCTTGTTTTCTAGGCATTTTTATGATGATTGCTCTCATAAGCCATCTAAATGTATCCCACGCCACCAAGGTCTGGACCTAAGACTCAAGTCTGGCTGATGCTTCTCATATTTTCTCAATGGAGACTGACTACATGAAGACTGACCATTATGATAACTCCATCTTTATTCAAACAATAAAGCTGTGGAATTCTCTCCTTTTTTCATCTTTCCCTCTTCCTAATATTTTTTGCCTTTAAGAGTCAGAGTTACATGCACTTGTGAAGCCCTGATCAATTTCTTTATACTTTTTCAATACTTTTTTCTTCTGACTTGAGATGGCTTTGACTGGGACATGTTTGCCCATGCCAAGTCAGTCACCACAAAAACAAAAATTGAGGCTAAACAAAATTACAAGTGTTATTAGTGAAGCTCACCTTTTTCCATTCTGTACACAGTCTCTCCTGGTACTTCCCCACACAGGTCTCCTTCCCAAGCTCACTTACTCTCACCACCTTCTTCACCCCAACATTCACTCCTCTTTTCTGAAAACCCATACTAATCTTCACCTTAGCCTCCACAAGATAATGATCAGACATCCCTCCAGTTGCACCTCTCAGCACATTAACATCCAAAAGTCTCTCTTTCGCACGCCTGTCAATTAACACGTAATCCAATAACGCTCTCTGGCCATCTCTCCTACTTACATAAGTATACTTATGTATATGGAAGTAAGGGGAGTGGGGGAGGAATGGGATGTATTTAGGGAATCAGTGATGGATTGCGCAAAAGATGCTTGTGGCATGAGAAGAGTGGGAGGTGGGCTGTTTAGAAAGGGTAGTGAGTGGTGGGATGAAGAAGTAAGAGTATTAGTGAAAGAGAAGAGAGAGGCATTTGGACGATTTTTGCAGGGAAAAAATGCAATTGAGTGGGAGAAGTATAAAAGAAAGAGACAGGAGGTCAAGAGAAAGGTGCAAGAGGTGAAAAAAAGGGCAAATGAGAGTTGGGGTGAGAGACTATCAGTAAATTTTAGGGAGAATAAAAAGATGTTCTGGAAGGAGGTAAATAGGGTGCGTAAGACAAGGGAGCAAATGGGAACTTCAGTGAAGGGCGTAAATGGGGAGGTGATAACAAGTAGCGGTGATGTGAGAAGGAGATGGAATGAGTATTTTGAAGGTTTGTTGAATGTGTCTGATGACAGAGTGGCAGATATAGGGTGTTTTGGTCGAGGTGGTGTGCAAAGTGAGAGGGTTAGGGAAAATGATTTGGTAAACAGAGAAGAGGTAGTAAAAGCTTTGCGGAAGATGAAAGCCGGCAAGGCAGCAGGTTTGGATGGTATTGCAGTGGAATTTATTAAAAAAGGGGGTGACTGTATTGTTGACTGGTTGGTAAGGTTATTTAATGTATGTATGACTCATGGTGAGGTGCCTGAGGATTGGCGGAATGCGTGCATAGTGCCATTGTACAAAGGCAAAGGGGATAAGAGTGAGTGCTCAAATTACAGAGGTATAAGTTTGTTGAGTATTCCTGGTAAATTATATGGGAGGGTATTGATTGAGAGGGTGAAGGCATGTTCAGAGCATCAGATTGGGGAAGAACAGTGCGGTTTCAGAAGTGGTAGAGGATGTGTGGATCAGGTGTTTGCTTTGAAGAATGTATGTGAGAAATACTTAGAAAAGCAAATGGATTTGTATGTAGCATTTATGGATCTGGAGAAGGCATATGATAGAGTTGATAGAGATGCTCTGTGGAAGGTATTAAGAATATATGGTGTGGGAGGCAAGTTGTTGGAAGCAGTGAAAAGTTTTTATCGAGGATGTAAGGCATGTGTACGTGTAGGAAGAGAGGAAAGTGATTGGTTCTCAGTGAATGTAGGTTTGCGGCAGGGGTGTGTGATGTCTCCATGGTTGTTTAATTTGTTTATGGATGGGGTTGTAAGGGAGGTAAATGCAAGAGTCCTGGAAAGAGGGGCAAGTATGAAGTCTGTTGGGGATGAGAGAGCTTGGGAAGTGAGTCAGTTGTTGTTCGCTGATGATACAGCGCTGGTGGCTGATTCATGTGAGAAACTGCAGAAGCTGGTGACTGAGTTTGGTAAAGTGTGTGGAAGAAGAAAGTTGAGAGTAAATGTGAATAAGAGCAAGGTTATTAGGTACAGTAGGGGTGAGGGTCAAGTCAATTGGGAGGTGAGTTTGAATGGAGAAAAACTGGAGGAAGTGAAGTGTTTTAGATATCTGGGAGTGGATCTGTCAGCGGATGGAACCATGGAAGCGGAAGTGGATCATAGGGTGGGGGAGGGGGCGAAAATTTTGGGAGCCTTGAAAAATGTGTGGAAGTCGAGGACATTATCTCGGAAAGCAAAAATGGGTATGTTTGAGGGAATAGTGGTTCCAACAATGTTGTATGGTTGCGAGGCGTGGGCTATGGATAGAGATGTGCGCAGGAGGATGGATGTGCTGGAAATGAGATGTTTGAGGACAATGTGTGGTGTGAGGTGGTTTGATCGAGTAAGTAACGTAAGGGTAAGAGAGATGTGTGGAAATAAAAAGAGCGTGGTTGAGAGAGCAGAAGAGGGTGTTTTGAAATGGTTTGGGCACATGGAGAGAATGAGTGAGGAGAGATTGACCAAGAGGATATATGTGTCGGAGGTGGAGGGAACGAGGAGAAGAGGGAGACCAAATTGGAGGTGGAAAGACGGAGTGAAAAAGATTTTGTGTGATCGGGGCCTGAACATGCAGGAGGGTGAAAGGAGGGCAAGAAATAGAGTGAATTGGAGTCATGTGGTATACAGGGGTTGACGTGCTGTCAGTGGATTGAAGCAAGGCATGTGAAGCGTCTGGGGTAAACCATGGAAAGCTGTGTAGGTATGTATATTTGCGTGTGTGGACGTGTGTATGTACATGTGTATGGGGGGGGGGGTTGGGCCATTTCTTTCGTCTGTTTCCTTGCGCTACCTCGCAAACGCGGGAGACAGCGAGAAAGTATAAAAAAAAAAAAAAAAAAAAAAAAAAAAAAAAAAAAAAAAAAAAAATTAGTGAAGCTGGAAACAGAAAGCTGAGGGAGTTTCATAATATGTGGATTAGATTATATTTCAGTAAAAAAAAAAAGGAAAAAGAAAAAAGATAATGAAGGATGAACTTAAATGAAATTACTAGAGGTTATAAACATATCAGATGAACTCCAGTAATAAACGAAGTAAAAAAAAAAAGAAGAAATGGACAAGATAAAAAGACAAGACCAGTAAAGATAGTGTATTAGCTATGTGTGTACATGGTACCAGAGAAAACTTAGATACCTGCTTATCAACAATAATTCTGAGGGATTTTCATCTGATGTAAAAGACTGATGAAGGACATGGAAAAAAGAAAAAAGTACAGAACCATAAATGTCATGTGCAATAAGGGTGAGCCTGCTATGGTCCCAAAATTATTCCTTTATGGCATTAGAAGACCACTCTATTTCTTTTTCTATGGTATCAGAAAGACCTATTCATTTTCCACCATATCACATGGTCTATATCATGGTGGGTTTACCCTTGCCACCTTAAAATTTCCCATGTTTTAGAGGGGTGAAAGACCACGTGTGCAAGCTTGAAAGTGTAACTCTCCTCTGAGCAAGAAGGGTATGCCTACCTCAGCATCTTAAAAGTAGTTTTCTGACTCTGTCAACCAGTGAGCATTAAGTTTGCTGCCACTCACCTTGTAAACATTCACATTGCTGTGATGCTCCAGCTCTTTCTTTGCCATACTGTTGCAGTCAGAGAAATCATTATGAATTCTTCTAATAGTGATGTATAGCCTAGTCTATCAAGCTACTTTCAAAAGCACCAACAGAAAGTAGATAAATGGAAAAAGGTGAAAGCAAAGCAGAAAAGAAAAGAGAGAGCTTGGAAAAGAGGCTCATGTGAAGAGAAACCTACATAAATTGAATGTAGAATGGAAAAAGGCACGAGTAAGTGAAGCTAGGGGAGTTGGTGAGGAAAGGAAGGTATTAAGGGAAACAGTGCTGACATGTGCAAGGGAAGTGAGAGGCATGAGGTTGAAAAGTAAGAAAGGGCACTATGGTGGGAAGACAAAGTTAAGGTGTTTGTGAAGGAGAAATGAAAGTCGTAATTATAGGTAAGGAGTATGAGTGATTGGGAGACATCCAAGAGAAAGCAGCATGAAATAAAGAGGAGGGTGCAGGAACTGTAAAATGAGGGCAATTGGGAATTAAAGGAAGCTACCAGCAAACTTCAGAGAGAATAAAAAAAAGTCTCAGAAAGAGGTTAGTGCTGTAAAAAAAAAAAAAAACAATAACAAATACAAAAATCAGTGAAAGGGGCAAATCAGGACTTGATAACAGATATAAAAAAGGTAAAAAGGAGAGAAGTGAGTACTCAGGATTGTCGAATGTGTTTGATGACTAGGTGGTAGATGTAGGGTGATTGGGACAAGAAGGTAGGCAAAGTGAAAGTCATGGCAAGTGGTCTTGTGAAAAGAGATGACGTGGTAAAAGCCCAATGTGGATATGTCAGTTGAAAGGATGGTAGTGAGGTTGAATTCATTCAAGAAAGAAGGTAACTCTGTTGTTGACCAATTAGTTATGATTTTTGATGTATGTATGGATCATGGTGAGGTGCCTAAAGACTGGCAGAATGCCTTTATAATGCCACTGCATAAAGGCAAGGGGGACAAAGGTAAATGCTCAAATTACAAAGGGATGAATATGTTGAGTATAGTGAGAGGATGGTAACTAAAAACATGATAGCATGCACAGATCATCAGACTGGGGAAGATCAGTGTGATTGCAGGATTGGTACAAGATGTGTGGATTAAGTGATTAGGTGCTCTATCTATCTATCTATCTACCTATCTATATCTCTGACACCCATTCCCTCCAAGAACTCCCAACATGGGGAGGACAAGGCAAAAGTCTCCAATTATCCCTGTCCTTACATACCTCCCTCTCACATACATCATTCCACACATTCTTACCCTATTTCTCTCCTTTCAGTACTCTTCCACTCTACTTCCCCATTTCACAGGAGGTCTTCCTTTGACATCCACCCCTTTAATTGTTCTGTCAAATACACCCATTGTAGAGTCCCAGTCTTGCATTCTTCCTACAAGCCCAAACCACCTCATAGTATTATTTTTCACCCTCCACCACTCCACAATTCATCCCCTTTGCATTGCTTGTCATACCAAATCTCTAATATGCCCCTTCATTACTTCCTTCACTCCATCTAATCATATCATAGGCTCTGCGACTCATCCCATGTCAAATTTCAGCTGTATACATCAGGGAGGGGAGGACTATGTTGTCCCTTAATCCTTTCTTCACCTCCATAACTACACCTCTACCTCTTCAGTATTCTATGAAGGGACCCACTGTCTTTTCTAGCCTGTACTTCTCTCTCCCTTATCCCTCCTTCCATATCATTGAACTTACCACAGACAGCTCCCAAATGCTTTAATTCTCTCACATCTTCCAGTCTTTCTTCCTCCATATATATAACACAGTTTAGTACACTTTTCTTGTCTCACTTTATAAAGCTCTAAAAAATCTATCCTTTCACTGTTTTCTTTCAAACACCATTACATTACTTTTACTCATACTTACCTTCAATCACCTAAACTTACACACATCATAAAACACACTAAAAATTTCTGCAACTCCTCTTCACTCTCAGCAAAAAATACAGTATCATCCAAAAAAAGCCTATCACTAGCCACAATACCTCAACAACATACTCCATATCTATATCCCTCTTCCCTAGTTTTGCTTCCACCTCTCTTATCACTCATCCTTTTATATGTTAAAAAGCTGCAGTGACATCACACAGCTCTGCTTCACATCTACATATCCACCGAAACTTTCGCTTAACTCTCCATCCACTCTTACACATGCATTTGCTCTCTTATTGATGGTTTTCACACCATACAACAGTTGTCCCACTATCTCGTATATCCTTAAAACATCCCAAGAAGCATTCCACTTGACTCTGTCATATGCTTTCTCCAGATCCATAGAAGTGCATACAGCTTCTTACTTTTCACTAGACACTTTTCCACAATCAGTCTCATCATGAACATCTGGTCAACACATCCCCAACTTTCCTAAAATCCACTTGCTCCTCACTTATTCTGCACTCAGTCACTTCCATCACCCTTTCAATAAACATTCTTGCATACACTTTTCCTGGTATATTAAACAGATGTATTCCCTTACAATTGCTACATACATCCTTTGCACCTTTTCCTTTGAATACAGGAACAGTAATAGCATTCACCCAATCAAATGCATCCACCCTATCACACTTTCTCCTCTACACTTCAACATCTCAGAAGTAATCATATCCAATCCATGTGCCTTTCCTACTTCCAACCTCATTATCACTCTTTTTAACTCCCTTCTTGCTATAGGCCCCTGCACTAGTATCATTTCCCTTCCATCTTCCATATCCATGAATGTAACAACTGCTGCCTCACCTTCTCCCACTTCATCAATTCTTCAAAACATTCTTTTCATCTTTCTTTCACTTCCTCCTTTTGAATCAACAATTCCCCTTCCTTAATTCTCACATTTACATTTCTACTCTCACTTCCACCTCTTTCCAATTTCATCTCCTTACAGTACAATTTCTTATTTTTCTAAAGCTTTTCAGTCAAATTTTCTTCCAAAATCTTCATCTACATTTTCTTTGCTTCCCTCCATCAAACTCTTAACATTCCACATCCATGTATTCTTCCCTCCTCCTCTGTTGAACTTCAACTGGTATATTCCTTTTGAGCAGTCAACCACATGGCTTTTTCTTCTCTTCCACAGCATTTCTAATCTCATCCATCCATGTCTTTCCATTTTTATTCTTATATCTCACAAAATTGTATTCAACTACTAATTCTACAACTCTCAGCACTCTTTCTCTAAACATTTTAGCTAAGTCTGCCTCTAAGAAACTGGGAGTCCTGTTTCAATGTCGAAATTTCTTTTCCTCTGAACATTTACTCCATTTATACAAAGGACTGATCTATCCTTGTATGGAATACTGCTCTCATATCTGGGTTGGTTCTAGCCCTGCATCTTTATTTGAAAGAGTTGAGTTGAAAGCAACGCAATGAGACTTATAAACTCTACTAGACTAACTTTTAAACTTGGCCCTTTTGTCCAATGCTATAATGTTTCACTTTCCATCTTCTACAGGTATTACTCTGGTTTTTGCTCCAGAGAGCTGGCTTCTTGTGTGCCCCCATCACTACATAGACCACTGCATCACATGATTACAATGTGGCTGATAGCAACTCAAGGGTGGGCCATTTTGATAACTATTTCTTTCCCTACACCTCAAAGCTTTGAAACTCTACCCTCTCATGTCTTTTCTGATAACTATGATACGGCACATTTCAAAAGGGAAGCTTCTTCACATCCAAAATTCGTAGATACTTTCAATTATCTCATGTCCCTTTCATTAACCACTCTATATTTCAATTAAAGCCCAGCTTTGATGTGAACTTTTGTATGTGAATAGAGCCTCCAACTTCAATGAAAATCACACAAGACTACATCCCTACATTTACTGCACTTGCATTGGAACTTTCTGTCACCTTTCTTTCATACTTATTGTATTATTTCTAATTCATCTTGTCCCTTGCTAACACTTTTACATCTCCATTCTTCATTATGCTATGCCTTCCCTTCTCCATGATCCCCATCTTCACAAGATATGCAAAGTGGTTAGAATCGCCAAAGAATCATCTTACAACTCTAAACATGTAGCACAATCTTTCTCAACCTTTCATCCAATGCCACATAATCAATGAAACCCTTTTGTTCTTCTCTTCCATCATTTCTCATTCACATATACCAGAAAACCATATCCTGTTGAAAAAAGTGTTTGCAAGGAATAAATCCCTCCAAGCACAGTCATCAACAAGATAACTTCCATTCTCATTTACTCCACACACTTCCCAATGAACAAGTATCTTGCCAATTTCATCACATCCCTCCCATGAATTCATATCATCCATTACAACCACTTTCCTCTCCTTCTCAAACCCACTTATACAGTCATTCAAATTTCTCCACATATGCTTCATTTCCATATGCACACATACCCATGCATATTTCAAAATTCCAATCTTTCCTTTCACCCACATCATTCTTGATCAAGTCCATCCATGCTCTGAAAAACCCTCCTATACTCTCTACAATAGTGCAATTGCCCATCCTTCTCCCCCTCTTCCAGATGATTTCAATGAATTTGTCTATACCACTCCTCCTTCCACACCTTCCTACAACTTGCCTTCAACATTTACGTTTTCACTCCATGCACCCTGCCCAATGATCCAATGATAAGGGTGTCCCCCTTCCCCATCACATCCAAACTATAACTTTTATAATTCTCCATAAGCTCCCTCCTTTCACTCTCACCCATCATCCCACTGACATTCTGAGCCATCACCCTCCATCACTCTTCCCTTTTACTCTCTGGCATAACAGGAGGATTCCTGGGCCATTTCTTAGCCTTTAATGCCTCACCTTTGACAGAGGGCAAGTCCAGTGCACTGTTTCCCATAGGCAAACATATACAGGATATAAACAATATCAGTTTGAAACTATAATTCTAACAACACTAACTACTGTAAAATAATAAAGTGCCATATACAGTAGAACAGAGTACACAAGACCAAATTATGTAATTGCTAATTAGCCTAATCACCTGTAACTTTACAACTTAACAATGATTGACATGCTTACCCCAAGAAAGCATTCAATATCAGTACAATGTGTACAACAAATAAGCAGTTTAACCTATTCATAACTGTGAAAGCTGGTTGCACAAAATAGGTATGGTACAGGTACACCAATGATTTTCCAGCACTCTTGGTTACAAAGCCTTGCCAAATTAACCATTTTACTGGACCAACCGTGGTAATGTAATAATAATTCATCAACACACCTCTAAGTGTGGTAGAGGATGTGTGGATCAGGTGTTTGCTTTGAAGAATGTATGTGAGAAATACTTAGAAAAGCAAATGGATTTGTATGTAGCATTTATGGATCTGGGGAAGGCATATGATAGAGTTGATAGAGATGCTCTGTGGAAGGTATTAAGAATATATGGTGTGGGAGGAAAGTTGTTAGAAGCAGTGAAAAGTTTTTATCGAGGATGTAAGGCATGTGTACGTGTAGGAAAAGAGGAAAGTGACTGGTTCTCAGTGAATGTAGGTTTGCGGCAGGGGTGTGTGATGTCTCCATGGTTGTTTAATTTGTTTATGGATGGGGTTGTTAGGGAGGTAAATGCAAGAGTTTTGGAAAGAGGGGCAAGTATGAAGTCTGTTGGGGATGAGATAGCTTGGGAAGTGAGTCAGTTGTTGTTCGCTGATGATACAGCGCTGGTGGCTGATTCATGTGAGAAACTGCAGAAGCTGGTGACTGAGTTTGGTAAAGTGTGTGGAAGAAGAAAGTTAAGAGTAAATGTGAATAAGAGCAAGGTTATTAGGTACAGTAGGGTTGAGGGTCAAGTCAATTGGGAGGTGAGTTTGAATGGAGAAAAACTGGAGGAAGTGAAGTGTTTTAGATATCTGGGAGTGGATCTGGCAGCGGATGGAACCATGGAAGCGGAAGTGGATCATAGGGTGGGGGAGGGGGCGAAAATTCTGGGGGCCTTGAAGAATACGTGGAAGTCGAGAACATTATCTCGGAAAGCAAAAATGGGTATGTTTGAAGGAATAGTGGTTCCAACAATGTTGTATGGTTGCGAGGCGTGGGCTATGGATAGAGTTGTGCGCAGGAGGATGGATGTGCTGGAAATGAGATGTTTGAGGACAATGTGTGGTGTGAGGTGGTTTGATCGAGTGAGTAAAGTAAGGGTAAGAGAGATGTGTGGAAATAAAAAGAGCGTGGTTGAGAGAGCAGAAGAGGGTGTTTTGAAGTGGTTTGGGCACATGGAGAGAATGAGTGAGGAAAGATTGACCAAGAGGATATATGTGTCGGAGGTGGAGGGAACGAGGAGAAGAGGGAGACCAAATTGGAGGTGGAAAGATGGAGTGAAAAAGATTTTGTGTGATCGGGGCCTGAACATGCAGGAGGGTGAAAGGAGGGCAAGGAATAGAGTGAATTGGAGCGATGTGGTATACCGGGGTTGACGTGCTGTCAGTGGATTGAATCAAGGCATGTGAAGCGACTAGGGTAAACCATGGAAAGCTGTGTAGGTATGTGTATTTGCGTGTGTGGACGTATGTATATACATGTGTATAGGGGGGGGTTGGGCCATTTCTTTCGTCTGTTTCCTTGCGCTACCTCGCAAACGCGGGAGACAGCGACAAAGTATAATAAAAAAAAAATATACCTCTAACCCACTAATTATACATCTCCCATGTGTCTTAAGTATATTTGGGACTGCTAAAATTTGAATAAAAAAAACATTAAATGTAAATCAAATGAATAAATGAAATACATTATACACCTGTTAAGGGCTGAGGTGCTCATCAGCTATGAGTTTCACAAATTCATCCACATACTCGGCAGCTCCTTCGTGGTTTGCAGACCGCTTTTCTCGGCACACTTTATTCATGGAAATTCCATGATGCTTCTTGAATCTTTGAAGCCATCCTTCACTATAGTTATGCTCATGTTGTAATCTAAGTTTTTTATGGAACAACTTAGCCTGGTTCATTATCATGCTACCTGACAGGTCCACTCCGACGCTGTTGAAACCATTCCATCATCACTTGATCGTGCTCAGTACTCATACTATCTTTCATAGTTTTTCTAATCGTCATTTGCTTCTTGGAATCGCTGTCTGCATAGAATTTCAATATTTTCTCCCTTTGCTTCTTTATATCATAAACAGTTGACAAACCAATACTGCATATGTCACACAGCTTATGTAACGAAACACAATGGTCCATTTTTTCAACAGTTCTACTTTATCTTGGATTGATATGGACTGGTGTTTACATTTGACACCATGACTGACACTCTCATATGTCACAGAAGCCATAGCTAGGGTTAAATTTAAGCAAAATAAGTGAAGAATCTCACAGAATTGTGGTATCACCACCAACAAGTGCTGTGTAAAGAATGTAAATATGCGCGCCCTACATATAACGTCATCTGTGGCCACCCAGTAAACTAGTCTGGTGGCCGCAGAAATTTCAAGTTCCCTCACGTAATTTTGTTTGGACTAAAGGAGGTATCAAACCATCAGTTGCCAGAAATTCAGTGGTGTACCTGTACTGTAATTAGTGATACAACTAAAAAAATGAGTACAGTGATTTCAGCACAGGAGAGTTTATGAAAAATCAATTCATGGCCACTATAAAAACACAGGCACATAAACTTACAGCCAACATAATGTCATATGAAAATTCTTCAATGTGAATTGAACTCATACAGCTTCAGTTTAATTCACTGATAAGTGTGTTTTAAGAATGTGTGAGTGATACTAACAAAAACAGAAGGATTTTTATGTGGCATCTGTGTATCTGGAGAAAGCATATGATAGAGTTGACAGAGATGCTTTGTAGGTGTTATGAATATATGGTGTGGGAGGAAAACTATTAGAAGCAATATGGAATTCTTAACAAGAGAATAAGGCATTTGTGTGTGTAGGCAGAGAAAAGGGCAAGAGGTGCAGGTGAAACTGAGTCATGGCAGGGGCTTATGATGTTACTATGACTATTTAGTCTGTTTATGGATGAGGTCATATGGGAGGTGAATGCAATGGTCTTGGAGAGAAGGACAAGTGTGCTGTCTATTGGGTGTTGGGAGTCCCAGGAGGAGAATCAGATTTTGTTTCCTGATACCATGTCAAGTTGGTGGCAAATTCAAGTGAGAAACTGCAAGAGCTAATGTCTGAGTTTGGGAAAATGTGTGAAAAAGGAGAAAGTCGAGAGAATATGTGAATAAATGCAGTGCTATTGCATTTAGCACTATCGGGAGACAGGATGGCTGGAATGTGAATTTAAATAGAGAAAATTTGAATAAAGTAAAAAGTTTTAGATACCTAGGAGTGGATATGGGAGTAAATGGAACCATGGGAGCTAAAGTTACTCATGGGGTGGGGAGAGGGTAAATGTGTTGGAAATGAAATGTCTGACAACTGTATGTGGTGTGAGGAGGGTTGATTAATTAAGAAATGATATGATAAGAGACAAGTATGGTAATAAGAGGAGTAAGGTTGAGAGACCTGAAAAGGGTGTACTGAAATGATCTGGACACATGGAATAAATGAATGAGGAGAAGTTAACAAAGAGGATGTATGTATCAAATGTGGAAGGAACAAGGAGAAGGTGAAGACCTAATTAGAGAAGGAAGGACAGAGAGAATTAGGTTTTGATTGCTCAGGGTCTGAACATGCTAAAAGGTGTAAGGTATGCATGGGATACACAGAATTGGAGCAATATAGCATACAGGGGGTGACACTCTGTCAATGGACTAAGGCATATGAAGCAACCATGGGAAACCATGGAAGGGTCAGTTGAGCCTAGTTGTGGCCACAGGGCTGAGGCTTTGGTGCAATACACATGACAGCTAGCAAGTGGATGTGAGCATATAAGGCAATTTCTCTGTCTACTCCTGGTGCAACTTCGCAAGTGCAAAAAACAACAGGTATAAAAAAAAAATTGGAGAATGCATAAGATTAGGTTAACACTGAGGCCTTGTGGAAGGTTCCATTAATATATGAAGTAAATGAAAACTTACTGAATGCAGCATGGACTTTTTACAAGAAGGCATTTGTACTGGCAGAAAGGGAGGAGGTTGAGTGGTTCCTAGTGAAGGGAGATCTGCATCAAGGATGTGTAATCTCACCACTGAAAGGATCCCAGAGTGAGGGGTGGGTTTATGTGGAGGCAGATAAGGGTCTTAGAGTAAGGGGTGGGTTTATGGTATGCTGGAGATAGCAGATATGGGAGGTGAATCAGCTGCTGCTTGTACATGACACAGTTCTAGTGGCAGACTCCAGAGAGAAACTCAAGAACTGGTAACAAATTCTGATGGAGTGTAGAATCTGGGAGTAAATGTGAAAACCATCTTACTGGTTGGGAAGGAAGAAGGAGGGGGAGACTGAGAAAATAAAAGGATGAAATGGAGGAGACTAAAGCGTCATTGCCTGAGCATTCAGGGGGGTGAAAGGCATGTATGGGGTTGAATAAAAAAGACTGATACAGTATATAAGGGACATGCTGTGAATGAGCTGAATTAAAAAAATTGGAAGCAATCATGGTATACCATGGAACAGTCTATGGGGTTTGAATGTGGATGGTATGTGGATATGTGCAAATGAAAACACCCTTCATGTGTTCCTCAGACTACCTTGCTAAATTGGGAGAAGCAAATGGGTATAAAAAAAAAAAAGTCAATAATACATTGTTGAATACATAATAAAACATTTCAAAAGTATCCTTTCATGGCTACAATCAAAACCTGTTGTATAACTATGAATCAAATTAAAAGGAATATGCAGATTTTGAGAAAGGAAGAGTTGCAAAAACTACAGTACCAGACGCTCTCTGATCTTCTCTGAGTCCTGTGTGCTTGTAGCTCCACCTGCAGAGTGTAACTTCAACTGACTGGAGTGAAGTTTCATCAGCAGTTCTTTGCTCTCTGCTTCAGCCACCTCACGGAAGGCTCGTCCTTCTGCACATTCATGTCGAAGATGAACCAACTCAGCCTAAGAAACAAGGAAACCTGAATATTACTAATAACTATTAACAATCTTATCAGCTGATTTGATCCTGTCTAATCTCATCTCTCACACACATACCTGGAATACATTGGAGTGTGAACATGAGAGTGTGAGAGGATACTTAAGAGATACTGTGTATACACTTGGTTGAGGTCTGTGGAAAAGCAAGTGTCAAACTCTCTTCTCATTACACATAAATAGTTATCACACACACACACACACACACACACACACACACACACACACACACACACACACATACATACATACACACACACACACACACACACACACACACACACACACACACACACACAGAAAGCAAAGAAATACAACTGGAAAGCTAGAACTAGTTTGCCAATAGCCACAAACAAAGCTACTCACTGTACTAAAGTTTTTTTCAATCTGGACTAAAGTCACATGGCCTCAAGTAAGGGGATCTATTAAGACTAGTCAGCTGTATCAAAACCCATAAATAAGAGAAAAGAGGTAGAGATGAAATAGGAACCATAAGAAAACAAATGTTTGAAAATTTTATGGAATATTGTTAAAAGCAAGACCAGAAGTTAACACAAGAGGAAGAGTTAAAGAAACTGAAGGAACATGGAGGGTGTCATGAAATGAGGAGAACTTAGGGATCTGAAAATTATATTCACTGGGTATGAACAAAAATTCAATCAATTCAGTTGATGGGATTCTGAAGGTACCATACGAGAACAAATGTTTGAAAATTTTGTGGAATATTGTTAAAAGCAAGACCAGAAGTTTACACAACAAGAGGAAGAGTTAAAGTAACTGAAGAATCAATTTAAGGCACATGGAGGGGGGTCATGAAATGAGAACTTACAGATCTGAAAACTATATTCACTGAGTATGAACAAAAATTCAGTTTAGTTGATGAGATTCAGAAGGTACAGGTACACCACCGAATTTCCAGCAACTGATGATTCGGCACCTCCTTTAGTCTGGACAAAATTACGTGAGGGAACTTGAAAATGCCATGGCCACCAGACTAGATAACTGAACGGTCACAGATGGCGCTGTGAGTAAGATGTGCTTATCTACATTCTTTACACTGCACTTGTTGGTGGTGATAC
Organism: Panulirus ornatus; assembly: GCF_036320965.1. NCBI lineage: Eukaryota > Metazoa > Arthropoda > Malacostraca > Decapoda > Palinuridae > Panulirus > Panulirus ornatus. The sequence goes on from NC_092233.1 coordinate 44,865,061, forward strand.
CGCAATTCTGTGAGATTCTCAGCGTGATCAAGTGATGATGGAATGGGTTCAACAGCGTCGGAGTGAGGGAATGGACTTGTCAGGTAGCATGATAATGGACCAGGCTAAGTTGTTCCATAAAGAACTTAAATTACATGAGTGTGACTATAGTAAAGGATGGCTTCAAAGATCCAAGAAGTGTCAAGGAATTTCCATGAATATAGCATGCGGAGAAAAGTGGTCTGCAAACCATGAAGGAGCTGCCGAGTATGTGGATGAATTTGCGAAACTCATAGCTGACGAGAACCTCAGTCTTGAACAGGTGTATAATGGCTTGGACATATGGAGAGAATCAGCGAGGAAAGGTTGACAAAGAGGATATGTATGTCAAAAGTGGACGGAACCAGGAGAAGAGGGAGACCAATTTGGAGGTGGAAGGATGGAGTGAAAAAGATTTTTAAGCAGTCGGGGCCAGAACATGTAAGAGGGTGAGAGGTGGGCAAGGGATAGAGTGAATTAGAATGATGTGGTATACTGGGATTGACGTGCTGTCAATGAACAGAACCAGGGTATATAAAACATCTGGAGTAAACCATAGAAAGATCTGTGGGGCCTGGATGTGGATAAGGAGCTGTGGTTTCGGTGCATTACACATGACAGCTACAGACTGAGTGTAAACAAATGTGGCCTTTTCTGTTGGTTTTCCTGGCGCTACCTCACTGAAACTGGGTAGCGATGCTGTTTCCTATGGGGCAGGGTGGCAAAAGGAATGGATAAAGGGAAGCAAGTGATCGGTTCCCAGTGAATGTCAGTTTGCGGCAAGGAAGTGTGATGTCTCTATGGTTGTTTAATTTGTTTTTGTATGGGGTTGTTAGGGAAGTGAATACAAGAGTTTTGGAGAGAGGGGTAAGTATGCAGTCTGTTATAGATGAGAGGGCTTGGGAAGTGAGACTTTTGTTGTTCGCTGATGATACAGTGCTGGTGGCTCATTCGAGTGAGAAACTGCACAAACTGGTGACTGAGTTTGGTAAAGTGTGTGAAAGAACAAAGCTGAGAGTAAATGTGAAAAAAGCAAAGGTTATTAGGTTCAGTAGGGTTAAGAGACAAGTATATTGGGAGGTGTTTGAATGAAGAAAAACTGGAGGTAGTGAAGTGTTTTAGATATCTGGAGGTGGATTTGGCAGCAGATGGAACCATGGAAGCAGAAGTGAGTCACAGGGTGGGGGAAGGGGCAAAGGTTCTGGGAGCATTGAAGAATGTGTGGAAGGCGAGAACGTTATCTTGGAGAGCAAAAGTGGATATGTTAGAGGGAATAGCGATTCCAACAATGTTACATGGTTGTGAGGCATGGGATATAGATAGGGTTGTGCAGAGGAGGGTGGATGTGTTAGAAATGAGATGTTTGAGGACAATATGTAGCGTGAGGTGGTTTGATCTAGTAAGTAATGAAAGGGTGAGAGATGTGTGGTAATAAAAAGAGTGTGGTTGGGAGAGCAAAAAACGGGTGTATTGAAATGGTTTGGTCACATGGAGAGAATGAGTGAGGAAAGATTGACAAAGAGGATATATGTGTCAGAGGTGGAGGAAATGAGGAATAGTGGTAGATCAAATTGGAGGTGGAAGGATGGAGTGAAAAAGGTTTTGAGCAATCGGGGCCTGAACATACAGAAGGGTGAAAAGCATGCAAGGAATAAAGTGAACTGGAACAATGTGGTATATCGGGGTCGATGTGCTGTCAATGGATTGAACCAGGGCATGTGAAGCATCTGAGGTAAACCATGGAAAGTTTTGTGGGGCCTGGATGTAGAAAGGGAGCTGTGGTTTTGGTGCATTACACATGACAGCTAGAGACCAAGTGTGAACGAATGTGGCCTTTTGTCTTTTCCTAGCGCTACCTCGTGGGGGGAAGGGGATGCTATTTCATGTGTGGAGGGGTGGTGATGGGAATGCATCAAGGCAGCACGTATGAATATGTACATGTGTATATATGTCTGTGTATGTATATATATGTATACATTGAAATGTTTTTTTTTTCTTTTTGCTTTGTCGCTGTCTCCCGCGTTTGCGAGGTAGCGCAAGGAAACAGACGAAAGAAATGGCCCAACCCACCCCCATACACATGTATAAACATACGTCCACTCACGCAAATATACATACCTACACAGGTTTCCATGGTTTACCCCAGACGCTTCACATGCCCTGATTCAATCCATTGACAGCACGTCAACCCCGGTATACCACATCGATCCAATTCACTCTATTCCTTGCCCTCCTTTCACCCTCCTGCATGTTCAGGCCCCGATCACACAAAATCTTTTTCACTCCATCTTTCCACCTCCAATTTGGTCTCCCACTTCTCCTCGTTCCCTCCACCTCCGACACATATATCCTCTTGGTCAATCTTTCCTCACTCATTCTCTCCATGTGCCCAAACCATTTCAAAACACCCTCTTCTGCTCTCTCAACCACGCTCTTTTTATTTCCACACATCTCTCTTACCCTTACGTTACTTACTCGATCAAACCACCTCACACCACACATTGTCCTCAAACATCTCATTTCCAGCACATCCATCCTCCTGGGCACAATTCTATCCATAGCCCACGCCTCGCAACCATACAACATTGTTGGAACCACTATTCCTTCAAACATACCCATTTTTGCTTTCCGAGATAATGTTCTCAACTTCCACACATTCTTCAAGGCTCCCAGGATTTTCGCCCCCTCCCCCACCCTATGATCCACTTCCGCTTCCATAGTTCCATCCGCTGCCAGATCCACTACCACATATCTAAAACACTTCACTTCCTCCAGTTTTTCTCCATTCAAACTTACCTCCCAATTGACTTGACCCTCAACCCTACTGTACCTAATAACCTTGCTCTTATTCACACTTACTCTTAACTTTCTTCTTTCACACACTTTACCAAACTCAGTCACCAGCTTCTGCAGTTTCTCACATGAATCAGCCACCAGCGCTGTATCATCAGCGAATGTGTATGTGTGGATGTGTATGTATATACATGTGTATGTAGGTGGGTTGGGCCATTCTTTTGTCTGTTTCCTTGTGCTACCTCTCTAACACGGGTGAGTGCAACAAAGTATAATAATAATAATAATAATAATAATAATAGTAATAATAACAATAATATAATAATAATGATAAAGGACGTAAGGGGAGTGGGGGAGGAATGGGATGCATTTATGGAAGCAGTGATGGCTTGCGCAAAAGATGCTTGTGGCATGAGAAGCGTGGGAGGTGGGCAGATTAGAAAGGGCAGTGAGTGGTGGGATGAAGAAGTAAGATTATTAGTGAAGGAGAAGAGAGAGGCATTTGGACAATTTTTGCAGGGAAATAAGCAAATGGATGGGAGATGTATAAAAGAAAGAGGCAGGAAGTCAGGAGAAAGGTGCAAGAGGTGAAAAAGAGGGCAAATGAGAGTTGGGGTGAGAGAGTATCATTAAATCTTAGGGAGAATAAAAAGATGTTTTGGAAGGAGGTAAATAAAGTGTATAAGACTAGGGAACAAATGGGAACTTCAGTGAAGGAGGCTAATGGGGAGGTGATAACAAGTAGTGGTGATTTGAATAGGAGATGGAGTGAGTATTTTGAGGGCTTGTTGAATGTGTTTGATGATAGAGTGGTAGATATAGGGTATTTTGGTGGAGGTGGTGTGCAAAGTGAAAGGGTTAGGGAGAATGATCTGGTAAACAGAGACGAGGTAGTAAAAGCTTTGCGGAAGATGAAAGCCGGCAAGGCAGCGGGTTTGGATGGTATTGCAGTGGAATTTATTAAAAAAGGGGGTGACTGTATTGTTGACTGGTTGGTAAGGTTATTTAATGTATGTATGACTCATGGTGAGGTGCCTGAGGATTGGCAGAATGCTTGCATAGTGCCATTGTACAATGGCAAAGGGGATAAAGGTGAGTCCTCAAATTACAGAGGTATAAGTTTGTTGAGTATTCGTGGGAAATTATATGGGAGGGTATTGATTGAGAGGGTGAAGGCATGTACAGAGCATCAGATTGGGGAAAAGCAGTGTGGTTTCAGAAGTGGTAGAGGATGTGTGGATCAGGTGTTTGCTTTGAAGAATGTATGTGAGAAATACTTAGAAAAGCAAATGGATTTGTATGTAGCATTTATGGATCTGGAGAAGGCATATGATAGAGTTGATAGAGATGCTCTGTGGAAGGTATTAAGAATATACGGTGTGGGAGGCAGGTTGCTAGAAGCAGTGAAAAGCTTTTATCGAGGATGTAAGGCATGTGTACGAGTAGGAAGAGAGGAAAGTGATTGGTTCTCAGTGAATGTAGGTTTGCGGCAGGGGTGTGTGATGTCTCCATGGTTGTTTAATTTGTTTATGGATGGGGTTGTTAGGGAGGTGAATGCAAGAGTTTTGGAAAGAGGGGCAAGTATGCAGTCTGCTGTGGATGAGAGAGCTTGGGAAGTGAGTCAGTTGTTGTTCGCTGATGATAGAGATCTGGTGGCTGATTCGGGTGAGAAACTGCAGAAAATGGTGACTGAGTTTGGTAAAGTGTGTGAAAGAAGAAAGTTAAGAGTAAATGTGAATAAGAGCAAGGGTATTAGGTACAGTAGGGTTGAGGGACAAGTCAATTGGGAGGTAAGTTTGAATGGAGAAAAACTGGAGGAAGTAAAGTGTTTTAGATATCTGGGAGTGGATTTGGCAGCAGATGGAACCATGGAAGCAGAAGTGAATCATAGGGTGGGGGAGGGGGTGAAAGTTCTGGGAGCGTCAAAGAATGTGTGGAAGTTGAGAACGATATCTTGGAAAGCAAAAATGGGTATGTTTGAAGGAATAGTGGTTCCAACAATGTTATATAGTTGCAAGGCGTGGGCTATAGATAGAGTTGTGCGCAGGAGGATGGATGTGCTGGAAATGAGATGTTTGAGGACAATATGTGGTCTGAGGTGGTTTGATCGAGTAAGTAATGAAAGGGTAAGAGAGATGTGTGGTAATAAAAAGACTGTGGTTGAGAGAGCAAAAGAGGGTGTTTTCAAATGGTGTGGTCATATGGAGAGAATGAGTGAGGAAAGATTGACAAAGAGGATATATGTGTCAGAGTTGGAGGGAACGAGGAGAAGTGGGAGACCAAATTGGAGGTGGAAAGATGGAGTGAAAAAAGAATTTGAGTGATTGGGGCCTGAACATGCAGGAGGGTGAAAGGCATGCAAGGAATAGAGTGAATTGGAACGATGTGGTATACCGGGGTCAACGTGCTGTCAATGGATTGAACCAGGGCATGTGAAGCGCCTGGGGTAAACCATGGAAAGTTCTGTGGGGCCTGGATGTGGAAAGGGAGCTGTGGTTTTGGTGCATTATACATGACAGCTAGAGACTGAGTGTGAACAAATGTGACCTTTGTTGTCTTTTCCTAGCACTGCCTTGCGCACATGCGGGGGGGAGGGGTTTGTTATTTCATGTGTGGTGGGGTGGCGAGGGGAATGAATAAAGGCAGACAGTATGAATTATGTACATGTGTAAACATGTATATGTCTGTGTGTGTATGTATATGTATACGTTGAGATGTATAGGTATGTATATGTGCGTGTGTGGACATGTATACATGTGAATGTGGGTGGGTTGGGCCATTCTTTCATCTGTTTCCTTGCGCTACCTCACTAACGCGGGAGACAGCAACAAAGTATGATGAATAAAAGAAAATAAATATGTGTACATGAGTGGATGGGCCATTCTTTGTCTGTTTCTTGGTGCTACCTTGCTGATGCAGGAAACAGCAATTATGCATAATAATGATAAATATATCATTACTATAATTAATATCATTATCATTTTCATTATTATACTTGATTGCCACTTACTGCATCAGCGAGGTAGTGCCAGGAAACATACAACAAAAGACCCATCCACTCATACACACACATATATACATACATACACACAGAAACATATACATATCAACATATACAACATGCATACATATACATACAAACCCATATACATACATACACATGTACAACATTAATACTCGCTTGCATGTTCATGCACAATTGCTCAAAATCTTTTTCACTCCATCCTTCCACCTCCGATTTGGTCTCCTGCATCTCCTTGTTCCCTTCATTTCTGATACATATATCCTCTTTGTCAATCTTTCCACTCTCATTCTCTCCATATGTCCAAACCATTTCAACACACCCTCTTCTGCTCCTTGACTTATGATGTGGTTACATTCCAATAAACCTATCATAAGAAGAAAATACCTTAAGTAAAAAATACAGTCAATATTGTAATTCTAACATACTGAACATCATAGCTAATCTGCAACATCACAAGAGAGTTATGTATGACATGCTGCTAGCCCGGAAAAGACCAAATTCAAAATCTGAAGTGTGGTTTCTACAGAATGCATATCACTGTTGCACCATGATAAAGTTGAAAAATAGTAAGTCAAACCACCATCATACGTCAGGAACATATGTATGTATTTTTTCATACATGTTCCCCATCTCCCCTGTTCATGAGGTAGCTTTCAAGAACAAATGACAGAACATCAGAGGAAAGACTCCTCACTTGGCTCCCTTCTCTGTTCCTTCTTTTGGAAAAGTAAAACTGGAGGGAAGGATTTCCAGCCCCTTGCACCCACTCCTTTTCGTCACCATATATGACATGCAGGGAATAAGTGGGATGTATTCTTTCTCCCCAATCCTATATATTATCCCTAAGGATAGGAGAGAAGGAATATTTCCTACTCATTCCTCATGTGTCATAGAAGGTAACTAAAATGGGTGGGAGCGGGGTCTGGAAATCCTCTCCTCTAGTTTTCTCTTTTCAAAAAGAACGAACAGAGAAGGGGCCAAGTGAAGACTTCCCATCTAAGGCTCAGTCCATTGTTCTTGATGTTACCTCGCTAATGCAGGAAATAGCGAAAATATATGAAAAAAGAAAATATAAATATATCTATATATCTATATATCTATTATACTTTGTCGGTGTCTCCCGCATTAGCAAGGTAGCGCAAGGAAACAGATGAAAGAATGGCCCAACTCACTCACATAATCATGTATATACATACACGTCCACACACGCATATATGCATACCTATACATTTCAACTTATACATATATGTACATACACATCCACACATGCACATATACATAGCTATACACTTCAACGTAAACATTTATATACATACACAGACATATACACATATACACATGTACATAATTCATACTTGCTGCCTTTATTCATGCCCGTCACCACCCCACCACACATCAAATGACAACTCCCCCCCCCCCCAGCTGTCATGTATAATGCACTGAAACCACAGCTCCTTTTCCACATTCAGGCCCCACAAAACTTTCCATGGTTTACCCCAGATGCTTCACACGCCCTGGCTCAATCCATTGATAGCACGTTGATCCCGGTAAACCACATCATTCCAATTCACTCTATTCCCTGCACACCTTTCACCCTCCTGTATGTTCAGGCCCCGATCGCTCAAAATGTTTTTCACTCCATCCTTCCACCTCCAATTTGGTCTCTCATTTCTCATTCCCTGCACCTCTGACACATATATCCTCTTTGACAATCTTTCCTTACTCATTCTCTCCATGTGACCAAACCATTTCAACACATCCTCTTCTGCTCTCTCAACCTCACTCTTTTTATTACCACACATCTCTATTACCCTTTCATTACTTACTCGATCAAACCACCTCACACCACATATCGACCTCAAACATTTCATTTCCAACACATTCACCCTCATCCGCACAACCCTATCTATAGCCCATGCCTCACAACCATATGACATTGTTGGAACCACTATTCCTTCAAACATACCCATTTTTGCTTTCCGAGATAAAGTTTTCGCCTTCCACACATTCTTGAACACTCCCAGAATCTTTGCCCCCTCCCCCTCCCTGTGACTCTTCTGCTTCCATGGTTCCATCAGCTACTAAGTCCACTCCCAGATATCTAAAACACTTCAATTCCTCCACTTTTTCTCCATTCAAACTTACCTCTCAACTGCCTTGTCCCTTAACCCTACTGAACATAATAACCTTGCTCTTATTCACATTTGCTCTCAGCTTTCTTCTTTCACACACTTTACCAAACTGAGCCACCAACTTCTGGAGTTTCTCACCCCAATCAGCCACCACCACTGTATCATCAGCAAACAACTGTCTCAATTACCAAGCCCTTTCACCCAGAACAGAATGCATACTTACGCCTCTCTCCAAAACTCTTGCATGCATCTCCCTAACCACCCAATCCATAAACAAATTAAACAACCATGGAGACATCATGCACCCCGCCACAAACTGACATTCTACTCGTACACATGCCTTACAACCTTTATAAAAACTTTTCAATGCTTCTCAGAACTTACCTCCCATACCATATGCTCTTAAAACCTTCCACAAAGCATCTCTATCAACCCTATCATATGCCTTCTTTAGATCCATAAATACTACATACAGATCCATTTGTTTTTCTAAGCATTTTTCACATACATTCTTCAAAGCAAACACCTGATCCACACATCCTCTACCACTTCTGAAACCAAACCGCTCTTCCCCAATCTGATGCCTTGTACATGCCATTACCCCCTCAATCAATACCCTCCCATATAATTTCCCAAGGATACTCAAAAAACAGGCAGTATGCATACATTCTGCCAATCCTCAGACACTTCACCCTGATCCATACATACAATGAATATCCTTACCAACCAATCAACAACAAAGTCACCCCTGTTTTTAGTAAATTACACTGCAATACCATCCAACCCCGACGCCTTGCTGGCTTTCATCTTCCGCAAAGCTTTCACTGCCTCTTCTCGGTTTACCAAACCATTCTCCATTACCCCCTCACTTCGCACACCACCTCGACTAAAACACCCTATATCTGCCACTATATCATCAAACACATTCAATAAACCTTCAATATACTTACTCCATCTCCTTCTCACTTCTTCACTACTTGTTATTACCTTCCCATTTGCCCCCTTCACAGATGTTCTCATTTGTTCTCTTGTCTTACGCACGTTATCTACCTACCTCCAAAACATCTTTTTATTCTCCCAAAAATTTAATGATACTCTCTCACCCCAACTCTCATTTGCCCTCTTTTCCACCTGTTGCACCTTTCTCTTGACCTCCTGCCGCTTCCTTTTACACTTCTCCCAGTCATCTGCACTACCTCCCTGCCTCCCTGCAAAAATCGTCCAACTGCCTCTCTCTTCTCTTTCATTGACAATCTTACTTCTTCATCCCACCTCTGCCAGACACACCAGGTAGATACAGTGCTGTCAATTCAAGTGAGTGTTGGCAACACTGCCTCCACTTTTACCAAGAATAAGTACCTTCTCCTGCCTCATTTTGGTCAACTTTCAGTGCTGGAAGAGTAAGAGTCACTGTTCAAAAAAATCACTCACCACATGATTCAGAGACAAATCATCTGTCAAGTAATTCAGGATTAACTTCTACCTGGCAGTATATCTATCTAAAAGCCACTCAATTTCCTTCCTAAGAAACTCAAGAGAATATGACATCCCTGAAATGGCTGAGGGATGACTGACCATGGGGAGAAATTAACATGCAATGTCCCCTTGGCAACCACTAAGGCTTGGCTGGTCGCCCTGATATCAAATAGAGGTTCGATTCTTAATGCGTAAATCTATGTCTAGAAGAGGTGTCCAAATCACAGAATTGACTGTCTAAGGGAGTTAGGGGGTTAAGTTTCCAAGCTATCTTATTCTTCCTTTCTTTGCTCACACTTTTCTAACAGTGCCACATGACTGTAAGAGCCTCTGTAAATACACTTATCATGTGCTCTTAAATCACCTTAATATACTCAAGTGCTCTTACATCACCATAATACACTCTTCAAGTACCTTTACCTAACTACCTAACCTTACACTGTAATATTTCTCTAATACACTTAACTTCTCATATGACTTCTCTTATGGGTTAGGTTTTATTCTTTCATTTCAACTTTCATCATCCTTGCTTTTTCATCCACATTTTTAGTCCTAGACTATGCAGAGGCTTGAAAATGCAGTACAGTGTTAGGCATGCAAGGGAGAGCAAACTGGACTGATGTGGTATCCTTGGGGGAAACATGCTGTCAATGGGCTAAACCAGAGCACATGAAGCAGTCATGAAAACTGCAGAATGGCCTGTGGGGCCTGCCTGCAGACACGAAAACTAAGTCAGACAGGGAAACTCTAGGTTTGGTGTAGCTCTAAGTTTTGGTGCAGCTAGACAGTGGGTGCAGCTAAAGAATGCATGTGAGTGAATGAGGCCTTTTTTTTGTGTCTGTTCATGGTGCTACCTCAATAATGAGGAAAATGGCAAACAAGTAGGAAAGAATTAACATCATATGATTTGATGAGCCCTACGTATACTATCATAATATTTTCTATAAAAAGGAATGTTACTCTTACTTTTGTCGACCATGCCTATAGTATATCAGGATTATGTACTAATTGCCAGGCATGCAAACAAGAGACTCTTGGATAGGAATGTGCTAATAAGGGCAGCTGATCAGATGTCTGATTATTTCTTGATAAAGTGTGAAGATTTGTAACAACTGTAGAAAGAGAGAAAATCATATGGGTGAAGAGAGGATGGTGAAAGTAAGTGAGCTTGGAAGAGAAGCTTGTATGAAGAGATAACAAACTAAGGAAGTGGGCGAGGAAAGGGAGCTCTTCAGGGAAGCAGTGCTAACATTCAAGAGAAGTGTGTGGAATGCAGAAAGTGTGAGATGGGCAGGTAAGAGAGGGTAGTGAGTGGAAGGATGCCAAAATAAAGTTGCTAGTGAAAGAAAGAAGAGAGGTATATTATCTATCTATTTATCTATCTTTATCTCTGACAGTTGTTCCCTTTGGGTACTCCCCCATGGGGTGGCAACAGCAAAAGAGTCTGCATAACTGGTAAACTCCAGCACCACTTTTTAGCTTTTAGTGCCTCACCCTTAACAGGCCACTTGCAGGGGCAACTCTAACACAGTGTTTTTAGAAGATCCTACCTAATGTTCCTACCGACTACTTCTACCTAATATGTCTACCTAATGTTCCAACTTAATGCTTCTACCTAATGTTCCTACTGACTATTTCTACCTTATGCTCCTGTCTTCTACTACTTCTTCCTATTGCTCCTACCATTTTGCCAAAAGGCAGGGCTAGCACACACTGCTCATCACAGGAAAATCACAGTTACAGAGATTGAGTTGCATGAGTCAAGTATCATATGTGACAAGGAAAGATTGTATGTTTGTGGACAGAATCCAGCAGTCCACGTGTGAGAGGCAAAAAGAAAAGACAGCTAGCTCACTAAATAGTCATCACTAACAATCCCAATACCAAGGCAGGTAGTACCAGTAATATACCTTCCTGGTTAGTGGCTGCCTACCAACCACTACTTACCAGGAGAGCTGTACTGACATCACTTACAGGGAAGGAGTGTGAGTAATTGGGAGATGTAAAAGAGAAAGTGGCAGATGGTCAAGACAAAGATACAGGGGTTGATAAAGAAGGCAAATGAGAGTTAGGTTGAGTGAGTATTGGCAAACTTCAGGGAGAATAAGAAAATGTTTTGGAAGGTTAATAGTATAAGAAAATCAAGAAGACAAATGGAAACATCAGTAAAAGTGGTAAATGGGGAAGTGGTAACAGGAAGAGATGAGTTGAAGAGGAGATGACATGAATATTTTGAAGGACTGCTGAATGCGTCTGATGACAGGGTAGCAGATGTAGGATGTTTAGGTTGGGGAGATATGTGAAGGAAGAGAGTCATGGAAAGTGGTTTGGTGAAAAGTGAAGAGGTTAGTAACAGCACAGTGTAAAATAAATGTGGAAAAGTGGCAGATGGTCAAGACAAAGATACAGGGGTTGATAAAGAAGGCAAATGAGAGTTAGGTTGAGTGAGTATTGGCAAAATAATTGGTAAAATAAATATGGAAAAGTGGCAGATGGTCAAGACAAAGATACAGGGGTTGATAAAGAAGGCAAATGAGAGTTAGGTTGAGTGAGTATTGGCAAACTTCAGGGAGAATAAGAAAATGTTTTGGAAGGTTAATAGTATAAGAAAATCAAGAAGACAAATGGAAACATCAGTAAAAGTGGTAAATGGGGAAGTGGTAACAGGAAGAGATGAGTTGAAGAGGAGATGACATGAATATTTTGAAGGACTGCTGAATGCGTCTGATGACAGGGTAGCAGATGTAGGATGTTTAGGTTGGGGAGATATGTGAAGGAAGAGAGTCATGGAAAGTGGTTTGGTGAAAAGTGAAGAGGTTAGTAACAGCACAGTGTAAAATAAATGTGGAAAAGTGGCAGATGGTCAAGACAAAGATACAGGGGTTGATAAAGAAGGCAAATGAGAGTTAGGTTGAGTGAGTATTGGCAGAATAATTGGTAAAATAAATGTGGAAAAGTGGCAGATGGTCAAGACAAAGATACAGGGGTTGATAAAGAAGGCAAATGAGAGTTAGGTTGAGTGAGTATTGGCAAACTTCAGGGAGAATAAGAAAATGTTTTGGAAGGTTAATAGTATAAGAAAATCAAGAAGACAAATGGAAACATCAGTAAAAGTGGTAAATGGGGAAGTGGTAACAGGAAGAGATGAGTTGAAGAGGAGATGACATGAATATTTTGAAGGACTGCTGAATGCGTCTGATGACAGGGTAGCAGATGTAGGATGTTTAGGTTGGGGAGATATGTGAAGGAAGAGAGTCATGGAAAGTGGTTTGGTGAAAAGTGAAGAGGTTAGTAACAGCACAGTGTAAAATAAATGTGGAAAAGTGGCTGATATGGATGGTAACACAGTTGAATTTCTTGAGAAACAGGGTGACTGTGTCATTGACTAGTTAGTTACAATTTTCAATGTATGCATGGTTCATAGAAATGTGCCTGAGAATTGGTAGAGTGCATGTATAGTCCCACTGTATAAAAGCAATAGGGATAAAGGTTATTGGTTAAATCACAAAGATATTAAGGCTATTGAGTGTACCTAGTAGAATGTATGGGAAAGTGATATGCACCGAGCATCAGATTGGGGAGGAACAATGTGGTTTTAGGAAAGGTAGAGGACGTGTGGATCAGGTTCTGTTTTGCAGAATGTTAGTGATAAATACAATGAGAAATGAGGATTTGTATGCAGTATTTAAAGATCTAGAGAAAGCATACAAGAGGACTGATAGAGATGCCTTCTGGAAAGTGTTACGAATTTATGGTGTGGGATGAAAGCTTTCATAAGCATTGAGGAGTTTTCATCTAGAGAGTAAGGTATGTCTGATAGTAAGTGGAGAGGAGGCAAGTGGTTCCAGGTGAAGGTGGGTCTGAGGAAGAGATGTATGATGTCACCATGGTTGTTCAATCTGTTTATGGATGGAGTGGTGAAAGAAGTGAATGCAAGGGTTTTGGGGAAAGGGGTAGGTTTGCACTATGGCAGGGTAGGGTGACTGGGAGAAGAGTCCACTATTGTTTGCTGATGATATGGAGCTGGTGGCAAACAAGAGTAAGAACTGCAGAAACTCGTTTCTGAATGTGGGAGAATGTGTAAATGGAAGAAGTTGAGAGTAAAGGTGAATAAAAAACAAGGTTATTAGGTCTGGCAATGGAGACGGACAGGCAAGTTGGGGTGTGAGTCCGAGGAGACAAAACCTGGAGGAAGCTAATGTTTTAGATACCTGGGAGTGGACATGACCTGCAAATGAAAACATGGGAGCTGAAATGAGTCAGGGTGAGTGAGGGGGTGAAGGTCCTGGAAGTGTTGAGGAATGTGTGGAAAGAGAAGCACAATAGTCCCTACAGTGTTGTAAGGATGCAAGACATGGGCTATAGATAGAAAGTAAAGAAGAGGGTGAATGTGTTGGAAATGATGTGTTTAAGGACAATGTGTGGTGTGAAGAGGGTTGACAGTAAAAAAATTATGGGGTACAAGAGACATGTGATAATAAAAGGATTATTGTTGAGAAGGCTAAAGATGTGCTGATATACTTTGGATACATGGAGACAATGAGGAAGGGGAGGTTGCCAAGTATATATTTAAGACAGAAGTGGAGGAGATGGAAAATGGGGAGATTGAATTGGATATAGAAGGATGAAGCAGATTCTGCTTTGAATGCTCTGGGCCTGAGCATGCTGGAGGCAGTAAGATGCATGGGGAAGAGAGAACTAAAGTGATACAATATACAGGGAATAACATGTTGTCAATGGACTAAACTAAAGCACATAAAGAAGCCAGGGGAAACCATGAAAAGGTCAGTGAAGCCTGTTTGTGGATAGGAGACTGTGGTTTTGGTGCATTGCACATGACAGCTATAGGGAACAGATGTGAGCAAATTAGGCCATCGCTTTGTTTACTCCTGTCACAACTTTACTACCAAGTGAAATGTAGAAAAGTATGAAAAGTTAACCATATATATTTGCAATCCCATATCTATAAAAGTATACCTATTAGGTACACGTACACTTGCGTTTCTGTCAATTTGAAAATCAGACCCAATAATTACCTATCACTCTACTATATCTTCCACCTGTTCATTCATGTAACCATTCAAAATGAGCTTCACTAGATTCACTTCCTGCACTATTCTTTTAAGTTCTTCTCAGAAGGTTATCTTTTTCTTCTCTCTGTCACTATAAGGCACAAAACAACTCATGCAGTTAATTCAAATATACTGCACTTAAATTTTGCAACCCAAAACCAAGAATTGGTACATCTGTCATTCATTTTAAATTATGCATCCTTCATCAAATTTCACCATTTTCCTTGACACAGCCATTATCTAATCATTTCATGATCACATTTTCCACTCTCAATTCTATTTTGCTCACATCTTAAAATAATTATCAACTGTTCTCATTAACAACCACTTACATTCATAATGTGCTCCTCTACCCTTCTGTTCAGCCAAATGAATCTGCATAACTTGCCATATGTAGCTGCAGGCTTACAGCTAATGCCATGGGGCCAGATGCAACTACTTTTGAAATTCATTTTGCATCATTGTGGTTACCAGGTAACATTAAAATCATTTGATAAACAACTGTAATATCAATTTCAATAAAAACACTATACATGAAAAAAGTTTAACTAACTTCTAGTTTAGCATTAGCTTGGAAGACTGTCTGCGCCTTGTGAGCAAGCTGTGCAAAACATGATGAAAGTGCTTCCAACCGAGACCTTGCCTGGGCTTGAAAGTCATGCTCCTCAACATCATAGTGCTCTGCTTCACCTGCAGAAAAATACAAATGTTTATAAGTCATAAGTCAAAGAGTCTATTAATGTCTCATCAACCAGAATTTGTAGTTCTCTATTTAATTATATGATGCAATACAGAAATTAGATGCTCTACACAGTAAAACTGAGAAGCTACATGCTGGAACACATGAAGTACTACTGCTAAAAATTTATCAAAAAGATTATAGCTGATATCAGATCACAATCAATACCAACCTTTTACAATACCTATTTCATTCATGATGGGCATACAGTTTACTGAAAATGGTACAATAATTATATGCCTAACATTTATTTTTTTTTTTATTATACTTTGTCGCTGTCTCCCGCGTTTGCGAGGTAGCGCAAGGAAACAGACGAAAGAAATGGCCCAACCCCCCCCATACACATGTATATACATACGTCCACACACGCAAATATACATACCTACACAGCTTTCCACGGTTTACCCCAGACGCTTCACATGCCTTGATTCAATCCACTGACAGCACGTCAACCCCGGTATACCACATCGCTCCAATTCACTCTATTCCTTGCCCTCCTTTCACCCTCCTGCATGTTCAGGCCCCGATCACACAAAATCTTTTTCACTCCATCTTTCCACCTCCAATTTGGTCTCCCTCTTCTCCTCGTTCCCTCCACCTCCGACACATATATCCTCTTGGTCAATCTTTCCTCACTCATTCTCTCCATGTGCCCAAACCACTTCAAAACACCCTCTTCTGCTCTCTCAACCATGCTCTTTTTATTTCCACACATCTCTCTTACCCTTACGTTACTCACTCGATCAAACCACCTCACACCACACATTGGCCTCAAACATCTCATTTCCAGCACATCCATCCTCCTGCGCACAACTCTATCCATAGCCCACGCCTCACAACCATACAACATTGTTGGAACCACTATTCCTTCAAACATACCCATTTTTGCTTTCCGAGATAATGTTCTCGACTTCCACACATTCTTCAAGGCCCCCAGAATTTTCGCCCCCTCCCCCACCCTATGATCCACTTCCGCTTCCATGGTTCCATCCGCTGCCAGATCCACTCCCAGATATCTAAAACACTTCACTTCCTCCAGTTTTTCTCCATTCAAACTCACCTCCCAATTGACTTGACCCTCAACCCTACTGTACCTAATAACCTTGCTCTTATTCACATTTACTCTTAACTTTCTTCTTCCACACACTTTACCAAACTCAGTCACCAGCTTCTGCAGTTTCTCACATGAATCCGCCACCAGCGCTGTATCATCAGCGAACAACAACTGACTCACTTCCCAAGCTCTCTCATCCCCAACAGACTTCATACTTGCCCCTCTTTCCAAAACTCTTGCATTTACCTCCCTAACAACCCCATCCATAAACAAATTAAACAACCATGGAGACATCACACACCCCTGCCGCAAACCTACATTCACTGAGAACCAATCACTTTCCTCTCTTCCTACACGTACACATGCCTTACACCCTCGATAAAAACTTTTCACTGCTTCTAACAACTTTCCTCCCACACCATATATTCTTAATACCTTCCACAGAGCATCTCTATCAACTCTATCATATGCCTTCTCCAGATCCATAAATGCCTAACATATGTAAAATATTACATATATTACAAGAGCTCTCTGAAGCTGCATAGCTTAACTACTTTGTGAAGCAATGAAAAACATCTAATGTAGAGAACATACTCTCCTATGAACTGAGTAGAGGACACTATATGACGAGAAAGACTCGTGTAAAAAACAACAGTGTCAAAGAGGGCGGTGTGGTCATACACACAATCTGCATGAGAAGGTCAACCAAGGTGTGCTGAATTAGTTCAGGCATATGGAGAAAATAAATGAGGAAGGGCTGACTAAAAGGATATATGTATCAAAAGAAGAGGGTGGAAAGGGGAGGGAAAGACCTAGCTGTACCTCAGTCTTGCACTGGTTAGCAATGCTAAATGTAATGCATTCACAAGCTGGCTGAGGTCAAGCATATATGTTCTAATCCTGGTTGCGACAGTCAGTCCACAGTCATCCAAGCTGTTTATTCTCACTTAAAGGGTAATCTATATATTGGGTACCTAGCTTAGGTTACATCATATAAGGACAGGGGTGAAAGAACACTTCCCATGGATTCCCAACATGTCATAGAAGGCGACTATAGGGACTGGAGCGGGGGGGCTAGAAACTCTCCTCTCCTTGTATTTCAACTTTCTAAAAGGGGAAACAAAAGAAGGAGTCACGCGGAGAGTTCTCATCCTCCTCGAAGGCTCAGATTGGGGTGTCTAAATGTGTGTGGATGTAACCAAGATGAGAAAAAAGGAGAAATAGTTACTACGTCTGAGGAAAGGAACCTGGATGTTTAGACTCTGAGTGAAACAAAGCTCATGTGTAAAGGGAAAGAGTGGTTTGGGAATGTCTTGGGAATAAAGTCAGGGGTTGGTGAGAGGATAAGAGCAAAGGAAGGAGTAGCACTACTCCTGAAGCAGGAGTTGTGGGATTATGTGATAGAATGTAAGAAAGTAAGCCCTAGATTAATATGGGTAAAACTGAAAGTTGATGGAAAGATGGGTGAGTATTGTTGCCTATGCACCTGGTCATGAGAAGAAAGATCATGAGAGGCAAGTGTTTTGGGAGCAGCTGAGTGAGTGTATTAGCAGCTTCGATGCACAAGACCGGGTTATAGTAATGGGTGATTTGAATGCAAAGGTGAATAATCAGGGAGTTGAGGAAATAATTGGTTTAAATGAGGGTTTTCAGTGTTGCAAATGAAAATGGTGAAGATCTTGTAGATCTATGTGCTGAAAAATGTCTGGTGATTGGGAATACCTGGTTTAAAAAGAGAGATATACATAAGTATACAGCCAGAGAGCATTATTGGATTATGTGTTAATTGACAGGCGCATGAAGGAGAGACTTTTGGATATTAATGTGCTGAGAGGGGCAACTGGAGGGATGTCTGACCATTATCTTGTGGAGGCGAAGATGAAAATTTGTTGAGGTTTTCAGAAAAGAAGAGAGAATGTTGGGGTGAAGAGAGTGGTGAGAGTAAGTGAGCTTGGAGAGGAGACTTGTGTGAGGAAGTACCAGGAGATATTGAGTGCAGAATGGAAAAAGGTGAGAGCAAATGACGTAAGGGGAGGGGGGATAATGGGATGTTTTAGGAAAGCAGTGAACTCTTGCACAAAAGATGCTTGTGGCATGAAAAAGGTGGGAGGTGGGCAAATTAGAAAGGGTAGTGAGTGGTGGGATGAAGAAGTAAGGTTGTTCGTGAAAGAGAAGAGAGAGGCATTTGGACGATTTTAGCATGAAAACAGTACAAATGACTGGGAGATGTACAAAAGAAAGAAGCAAGAGGATAAGAGAAAAGTGCAAGAAGTGAAAAAGAGGGCAAATGAGACTTGGGGTGAGAGAGTATCATTAAAGTTTAGGGAGAATAAAAAGATGTTTTAGAAGGAAGTAAATAAAGTGCATAAGACAAGAGAACAAATAGGAACATTGGTGAAGGGGGCAAATGGTGAGGTAATAACAAGTAGTGGTGAAGTGAGAGGGAGATGCACAGAGTATTTTCAAGGTTTCTTGAATGTGTTTGATGATAGAGTGGCAGATATAGGGTCTTTTAGTCAAGGTGCTGTGCGAAGTGAGAGGGTCGGGGAAAATAATTTGGTAAACAGAGAAGAGGTAGTGAAAGATTTGTGGAAGATGAAAACCGGCAAGGCGGTGGATTTGGCTGTTATTGCAGTGGAATTTATTAAAAAAGGAGGTGACTATGTTGTTGACAGGTTGATGAGGATATTCAATAAATGTATGGTTATTGGTAAAGTGCCTGAGGATTGGCAGAATGCATGCATTGTGCCATTGTACAAAGGCAAAGGGGATAAAGGTGTGTTCAAATTACAGAGGTATAAGTTTGTTGTGTATTCCTAGGAAATTATATGGAAGGGTAGTGATTGAGAGGGTGAAAGCATGTACAGAGCATCAGATTGGGGAGGAGCAGTGTGGTTTCAAAAGTGGTAGAGGATGTGTGCATAAGGTGTCTGCTTTGAAGAATGTATGTGAGAAATACTTAGAAAAACAAATGGATTTGTATGTAACATTTATGGATCTGGAAAAGGCATATGATAGAGTTGATAGAGATGCTCTGTGGAAAGTGTTAAGAGTATACTGTGAGGGAAGTAAGTTACCAGAATCAGTAAAGTTTTTATCGAGGATGTAAGGAAGGTGTACAAGTAAGAAGAGAGGAAGGTGATTGGTTCCCACTGAAAGTCAGTTTGCAGCAAGGATGCATGATGTCTCCATGGTTGTTGAAGTTGTTTATGGATGGGCTTGTTAGGGAGGTGAATGCAAGAGTTTTTCATAAAGGGGCAAGTAAGCAGTCTGTTGTAGGTGAGAGGGCTTCGGAAGTGAGTCATTTATTGTTCACTGATGATACAGTGCTGGTGGCTGATTTGACCAAAACATCCTATATGTGCCACTCTATCATCTAACACATTCAACAAACCTTCAAAATACTCACTCCATCTCCTCACATCACCAATACTTGTTAGCACATCCTCATTTGCCCCCTTACCGATATTCCTAGTTGTTCTCTTGTCTGAAGCACTTTATTTACTTCCTTCCAAAACATCTTTCAATTCTCCTTAAAATCTAATGATACTCTCTCTCACCCCAACTCTCATTTGCTCTCTTTTTCACCTCTTGCACCTTTTTCTTGACCTCTTCCCTCTTTCTTTTATACATCTCCCAGTCATTTGCACTATTTCCCTGCAAAAATCGACCAACTGCCTCTCTTTTCTCTTTCACTGATAATCTTACTTCTTCATCCCACCACTCACTACCCTTTCTAATCTCCCCACCTCCCATAAGCATCTTTTGCACAAACCATCACTGCTTCCCTAAATGCATCCCATTCCTCCCCCATCTCCTCTTACATCCTTTGCTCTCACATTTTCCATACCAGTTTCTCCTGGTATTTCCTCACACAAGTCTCCTTTCCAAGCTCATCACTCTCTTCACCCCAACTTTCTCTCTTCTGAAAATCTCTACAAATCTTCGCCTTCGCCTCCACAAGATAATGATCAGACGTCCCTCCATTGCACCTCTCAGCACATTAACATCCAAAACTCTCTTTCATGCGCCTATCAATTAGCATGTAATCCAATAATGCTCTCTGGCCATGTCTCCTACTTACATACGTATACTTATGTATATCTCTCTTTATAAGCCAGGTATTCCCAATCACCGGTCCCTTTTCAGCACACAAATCTACAAGATCTTCACCACTTCCATTTACAATGGTGAACACCCCATGTACACCAATTATTCCCTCAACTGCCACATTACTCACCTTTGCATTCAAATCACCTATCACTATAACCCGGTCTCATGCATCGAAACTGCTAACACACTCACTCAGCTGCTCCCAAAACACTTGCCTCTCATGATCTTTCTTCTCATGACCAGGTGCATACGCACCAATAATCATCCATGTCTCTCCATCAACTTTCAATTTTACCCATATCGATCTAGAGTTTACTTTCTTACACTCTACCACATACTTGCACACTCCTTTTTCAGTAGTGTTACTCTTCCTTTGCTCTTATCCTCTCACCAACCCCTGACTTTACTCCCAAAAAATTCCCAAACCACTCTTCCCCTTTACCTTTAAGCTTCATTTCACTAAGTCAAAAAATCCAGGTTCCTTTCCATAAGCATACTACCTCTCTCTCCTTTATTCTCATCTTGGTTACATCCACACACATTTAGACACCCCAATCATAGCCTGTGAAGAAGATGAGCACTCACTGCATGACTCCTTCTTCTATTTCCCCTTTTAGAAAGCTTGAAATAGAAGGAGGGGAGGGTATCTAGCCCCTGCTCCCATCCCCTTTAGTCGACTTCTTCGACAAATGGAGGATGCGTGGGAAGTATTCTTTCTTCCCTATCCCTAGGGATATATATACATAT